>NW_007726487.1:419368-434503 GCF_000696425.1 Galeopterus variegatus | reverse complement strand
GGGGGGGGGGGGGGGGGGAATGGGTAGGTGTGCATACCCACTTGCATGCGGATGCCCAGGGTGATTCACTGCCCCACAGCAGCACTGGTAGCACCTTTCTTGGCACTCATACTGAGAGACCACTGAAGATTTCAGGTAGATAACCTTTGCTTCTTCAAGAGCAAAGGGGCAATGGCCAAGGAAGGCATCAGATAAGGAATGTTCATGATGGAACACTCCAATACTACTAACATGAGCAAGAGGTTAAAATATCACTCTCCCTTCTCTATTACCACTGGATCTGCAATAGGACTTTTACAAAAGGCCTTTCAAAGAGAGCAGAGCCCAGAGTGGCAGGAAGCATTAGGAATGCAATATGAACCTTGGCTTATAAGCATGCTCTACCTGCTGAGGAAGCAAGGTGCCAGTGCTTGTGTGTCCAGCCAGACATGAGAATTAAAAGAGAAGCTTCAAAGTAGACCTCCAAGTCTAACTAGCTGCCATCCCAAATTCATTATCTTCTTCAAAAAGTCCTTTCCAATTTCCACCTGAAACACTACAGGAGGAAAGCTCACCAATTCTATTTCCCTTTAAAAGAAGTATCATTCCTTCAAGCCCCCCACCCCTCCAAAGAGCTAACACTTCAATAGCATTTTCACATAACACTGCTGTCACCTTCCTCCTAACTTATATCCCTGAATTCTTTCCTCCTAAGGGGAGGCCATCAAATTCTGCCTCCAGAATGAACAGCTACCTGGACAGCAGACTCCCCAAGAGGGGATTATCCATTGCTAAATGACCACTTCCTTGAACACTGCAACTTGGCCTACAGATCAACTACAATTGGGGCACACTTCAACTTAGTGTTTTGCTGGGTCCTCAGGCCTGGTTCTGATAATGACCTTTGATGCTTTTCTGGTCTTTTTTATTTTGTTTCTATTTCACAAGCAAATTTATTGAGCAACCACTTGGAGAAACAGCTGGAGGCAAGGTTAGAGAGTAGGCATACAAAACAGAGTTAGATTACAGAGGGTAAGACTTGAATGTCAGGCCAAGGGGTTTGAAATGGATTTGTTAAGGGCCAGCCAGTGGCTCACTCAGGAGAGTGTGGTGCTGATAACACCAAGGCCTCGGGTTTGGATCGTATATAGGGATGGCCGGTTGGCTCACTGGCTGAGCATGGTGCTGACAACACCAAGCCAAGGATTGAGATCCCCTTACTGGTCATTTTTTAAAAAATAAAAATAAATAAAAATTAAAAAAAAAAAAAAGAAATGGATCTGTTGGGCACTTGTTGCCAACTATTGTATTTTCTTGTTCTGGCTTCTGCCTCGCAGAGTGGGCTATTCCTGGGAGGAGAAAGAACAGAACTTGCTGGCCTTTCAATATCACAGACAGATTCACTAACAAACAAACATTCATTCCCAGTTATGAGGCTTGGCTGTGAACTCCTGTCTGGAGTGGGGATGAATGTGACCAAGTGCAGTAGAAATTTTAAAATGATCATAGTACATACAATTCTCATGCACACTTAGTTCAGACACAGGTTTCCCCCTTTCCTTTATAAAGAAGACACAGGTCTAAACCAGATCCTTACCACCCAGCATTCTTTGAATGAATCCTCCGCTTCTCGGTTCAACAACTACCTTTTGCTTGTTAAAAGGCTTTAGTTTACAGACATTCCAATATTTGAAGTTCATTGTTATGTAAATCAGTGTTTTACAAGTGCTTCATCGCTGCTTTGTGATGCTTATTATGAAGTTTCTGGGTTTTGCATAACACTATAATGTATGTTACACCTTTAATAAATTATTCTTAATAATAAAAATTGTTATTTGAAAAAGTCTATCATTAAATTTTCCCTAAGTCACTACATGCTGTTCTGAATATTGAATCATATGAATTCGCGACCTAAGCAAAATAATTATTTAACTTTCAAAAATAGCCCTCCCCCAAATTCTAGAATATAGCCCATCAACAGCCACGGGGGGAAAAAAAGCTCAACAAAGAGGTAAACAGACATGTGTTTGACAGACATGTTTCAAGTCATGGCTTAAAAGTCAATGACTATTAGGGCCGGCCCGTGGCTCACTCGGGAGAGTGCGATGCTGTTAACACCAAGGCCATGGGTTCAGATCCTATATAGGGATGGCCGGTTCGCTCACTGGCTGAGTGTGGTGCTGACAACACCAAGCTAAGGGTTAAGATCCCCTTACTGGTCATCTCTTAAAAAAAAAGTCAATGACTGTTACTGCCCTAGTTTAGGATCTCAGAATCAGACCTGGGTGCAAATACCCCTGAACTTTCTCCTTCACATAAGCCAGCTGTAAGCAGTAATCACCAGAGTTATATAAACATTAAAGAACACTTACATAAGCTTCTTGGGACTGAGTTAGGAACACCACCACCACAAATGTGACAAGGCAAATGAGCAGCTTTGAAAGTAAAACTCCTACATTTCATTCAATGAGGGCACAAGGTACAGACATTTCCAGGGCCCTTTCTTCAGCTGTTCTATCTCTTCCTCCTTCTGTATAAAAAAGATCAGCGGTGTACCAGCCAGCCACCAAAATAAATAAATAAATAAAATATCACTGGGCTCCAAGTCTCACCATGTTCTCCTAATGTTTGTGATAGGCTGCATACACCACAACCTATGATGAATGTTTGCTAAAAACTTTTCTCCTGAATCTGACCACACCTTAACAGTTCACTCCCAGTTTACAAAAATATAGGGGACAAAGGACTATGTTAAACAAGACCACAGGGATGCAATAACAAAATCTAAAATGTGCAAAACTACAGAACAAATCAGTCTTTTTCTTTCTAGAAATAAGTTGAAAGAGAAAAAAAAGGGAAAGCCTATAGATTAAAGAGATTTAAAAGACATATCAACTAAATGTGGACCTTGTGGGGATTTAAATAAATTAACAATAAAAATAATTTTTTAAAGATAATTGGAGATTATCTAAATATTTGATGATATAAGGAACTACAGTTTTTAAAAATTCAGGTGTGATAATGGTATTGTGTTTGGTTTTTGGTTTTTTAGGACTTTATATTTTAGAGAACATAGTAAATACTTTAGTATTTACAGATAAAAATGTTATAACGTTGAGGATCCGCTTCCAAATAATTCAAGGTTTGGGAGAACAGATGAAACAAGACTGGCCCTGTATTCACAAGTATTGAAGACAGTAGTGGGAACAGAGCTCATTTTATGACTGTTTTATTATGTTTGAGATTTTTCCATTATAAAAAATTCACTTTTTTTTTGTTTAAAAGTTTTAACAGAAAATAAAACAAGAATAAACTCGAAACTATTTAGATCTCAACTTTTCCACATTTGTTAATACACATTTGCAGAATGCACACCATTTTGTGTTCTTCTTTGGGCTACCTGTTACATATAAATGTCCAACAATGGACATTTACAGCATGTTACTATACTGAATACTGTAGGCAATTGTAACACAATAGTAAGTATTTGGGTATCTAAATATATCTAAACATAGAAAAGGTACAGTAAAAAAAAAGTATAAAAGATTAAAAATGGTATTCTTGTGTAGGGCACTTACCACGAATGGAGTTTGCAGGACTTGAAGTTGTTCTGGATTAGTTAGTGGCAAGTGATTGTGAAGGGGCCTAGGACATTACTACACCACTGTAGACTACATAAATGCTGTACACGTAGGCTCCACTAAATTAAAAAAGAAAGTAATTGTGCTACGACCTTATGAAAGTTACAATGTTACTAGGTAACAGGAATTTTTCAGCTCCATTATAATCTTATGGAACCACTGTCCTATATACCACCTATCATTGACAGAAACGTCCTTATGCAGCACATAACTACACATGGTTACCGATGGATCTTGGACATGACCAGCGCCATTTTGCACACAATAAGCACAAAATAGTCACCAGCTCCCCCTTTTGTAAGAAACCTCATGGTTTCTGAGAAACAGAAACCCTTTTGCTTCCGCAAGGACACAATTCTCTACCCTGGTCTCATAGCTTCTGTATTAGCATAATGCCCCTCATTGATTGTATCAGCCAGCCCTTGGCGCCCTATATAAGCTCTCTCACTCCCACACCTGGTGCTGTCCTCCATCTTGAGGGCAGCCCCGGCTGCCCTCCACTTTGAGTGCAGCCCGGCAGATTCTTTTCTTTTAATAAAGCTTGATGGGTACCAGTGTTTCGGCTTACTTTCTTTCATTTTGGTGCCAAAACCCAGGAAGGGTTCTGGCCAATGTTGTTTGACAATCCCCACCCGGGTTGATTGGCCCTCGGACACCCTTCCCAGACCTGACAAACTGGGTACATTTGGGACTCTCTCCTTTTGCTGTTTCAGACCAATACATCCAACATCGGCTCAATTCAGGGTAAGTCAGGGGGTCAGTCGTCTCTCACCACGGGTTCCCCCAACTTGCTCTCTCTTGCTACTTCTCTAAGCCCAAGTGCCTGGCCAAGGGAACCCCTCTGGTGCCCCCCAGCTATTGGAGGATGCTCCTGTAGCTGGTTGGTGGCTTTTCTTTTGAAAAGAAGATGGACAGCAAAGAGGATGCTTTTCTACTAGGAATGCCCATTTCCTTTCTCACCCTCTAAATGGGATCCTCACAATCCAAACCTCCATGCTCCACACCCTTGGGCTGTCTTCTGGCCAATTTACCCCTTGGCTTCCAGGGAGACATTAAACCTAAATGTCTCATTTTCTACTTTAATCCGTGCTCTATGCCTCCGGGCTGTCTACAGTCTCTCAGCCTCCAGGGAGACATTAAAACTCGAACGCCTCATTACAATGGATCCCAGTGGCCACATGATGGAACTCTTGATTTAGATACTCTTAGAGATTTAAACAATTTTTGTCACCAGAACAGCAAAGCTGGAGAGATTCTTTATGTTCAAGCCTTCTTTCTATCTCCAACTGTAATCTTTCTCTCTGTCAAAACTGTCCTACATTTCAAATTCTCCTAGCTCATGCCTGACCTCCCCTTACGGATTTGGATCAATCTTCTGATCTGTCAGCCTTCACCTTTTTCTTCTCTTCCCCCTACCTGGTCTTGAGACACTCACCCTCAGCCACCTAATCCCTCCCCTTCTTCCCCTTCATCAGGTAACAACCCTGCCTCAGCTCCAGCTCCTTTATATCCCCCTCTGTGAAGTGGCTGGGATGGAGGGAATTATCCAAATTCATGTCCCTTTTTCTCTTTTGGACCTTTCTCAAATTGAAAAACAAATGGGATCCTTCCAGTCCGACCCAGACACATATCCGTCCCCTGAAGACAAGGAGCAGGTCTGGGTAATGGTCCAACAACAGGCAGACGAGGTACATGCTCAAAATAATAAGTGGCCTGTGGGAGCTGTTGCCATTCCTCACACAGACGCAAATTGGGACTACCAGGCCAGCCACGGGGACCAGGATCTCCAGAACATCATCATCACACACCTACTTCATGGCCTCCAAAAGGCTACTCACAAGTCAGTCAATTATGACAAGATTAAAGAAATCACACAGAGATCCACCAAAAATCCCAGTGAGTTCCTAACCTGCCTCTCTGAGGCCCTAAATACACATGTATAGATCCAAACTTCCCTGCAGGCATGGCTCTATTACACTCTCATTTCATTACCCAATCAGCCCGACATTCAAGAAAAACTAAAACCTTGAGGATGGTCCAAATATGATCCAACGAGACCTCCTCAATGCAGCTTTCAAGGTTTTTAACAATAGAGAGGAGGAGAAGAAAAAAGATTGTTACAAAAGATATCAGGCCAAATACCAACTCCTGGCTAATGCCATCCGAGGCTCACATACTCCAAAGCTGGCTACCTCTAGGGGCAAACCACTGGGGAACTGCTTCAATGCGGTCAACTGGGCCACTGAGCACGGGTTTGTCCTAACCCCAGGCCCCCTTCTGGGCCCTGTCTTCACTGCAAACAGCCAGATCACTGGGGGTTTGACCGTTCCACTTGCTAGAGAGGGAGTGGCCCAGTCCCCAACCCACAGCTTTTGGCTTCATGGCCATCCTTACCAGAACTTCTTGGATTCGCCTAAGAGGAGGACTGATGATGCCCAGGGCCTGAGGCCCCCACGGAGATCACCACACGAGAGCCCAGCATAACTCTTCTTGTAGCAGATAAGCCTACCTCTTTTGTTATCAATACAGGGGTCACTTACTCTACCCTTCCTGAATATGCAGGACCAACAACCCCATCCTCTATCACAATAGTAGGGGTTACGGGATCAGAACACCATCCACAGATCACTCAACCCCTTTCCCTTTTTTGGGAAAAAAATAAACCCTCTCTACAGAAAAATGCCTATACAGATATATTTGCATACAGTTTCATGGAGTTTATTGATCTCCCTGCAAAAGATTCCTATTACCATTAAACTCAACTTAAGGATCAGTGCTGTAAATTAAGCTACTTTTAGTCAATGAATAAATGTATTTTCCCAAGTGATCATATTCCTTTTAATTTTCATTTCATTTTTATTATACTAAAATTTTATACTTTCATATATTTAAATTTATATATTTCCTTTGCTATTTCTCATCTCACTTAAAAGTTGATAATTTTAAGCATGATCAGTTGTATAATCATTTTTAAAGTTGATATCATATGCATCATAGGGTGCCTACATCACACCCAGTTAACATACAAATTTTTAATAATGCCTCAATGCCCAACCCCCCTTACTGGGGTGGGACACTCTTTTCAAATTCAAAGCTACTCTTACCCTAAACACTTTAACTCCAGCTACAATACTCCTATTATAGGCTGCCTCCAGACCTGGCCCCTGAGGCTTCCACCATCCCCTCCCCCTTGGACAAGGTTAATCCCGTAGCATGAGACACTTCTTCTCCCTTCATTGCTATGCACCATTCCCCTATCCTTGTTAAACTGAGGAACCCCTCTTTGTTCCCTAATGTCCTACAATACCCCATTGTTAACAAACACCTGATAGGCTTAAAACCCATCATACACAAACTCCTTTCTTCTCATCTCTTACAGCCTACCCATTCACCTTGTAATATACCCATCCTTCCGGATATAAAGCCTAACATAGTACAGGACTGATCCTGACACACACCATTCCCAACAACTTACTTGGACAGTTTTGCCCCAGGGATTTTGGGATAGCCCATGTTAAAACCCGAATCCCAAAGCTGTTCTCACCATGTCAGGAAGGGCCTTATACAGTACTTCTCACCCCCCCACACACGGCAGTAAAAGTACTAGGAAAGGCCCCTTGGTATCACTTATCCTTGGTAAAACTAGCACCTGAGACTTTACCCAAAGAATCTGTTAATGCCAAGCCAGAGGGGTCCCTCTGCTCAACCCCCAACCCCACATCTCCCTACACTTCATCCATTTTAGGACCCACAAGACTGAAAATCTCCAGGACGTCTACTCTTCCCCCAATCCCAGAAGAAGGATGATCTTTCCCCCGAAGATTATCCTCTCACTCTTGCAGGCCTGCTTCACGTCCTTTGCACAAGTGCTACTCCAAGACTGGTCCTGACCTGCTATTGTGGGTTTGCCATCATCGGACATAAGTATATGCCACCCCGTGTCCCTAAACTTTCTTGTACTATCTGTTCTACTACTTGCTACAGGATTGGCCAGTATTGCCCTAAAGGAGTGTAACATAGGAAGATTTCTCCTGGCACTCCTTTACCTCCTATCAGTAGGATGCTTCTTAGCCAATTTCATTGTGGCAATGTGCCCTTTAAATTCTTTTGGCTCCCTAACCCTTTGCATCCTTCCCGTGTTTTTCCTCCTATCTCAATGCTTCCCCTTACCTGGAACATGGAGGTTCCAGGTCTGCAGGGATAATGCTGTCCTCAATGAATCAGACTGGTCCTTGAGCGACTCATCTGTCTCCCACTTCTCAAGAAACTTTGTGTGGTCACCCGCTCCTTGTCAATGCAGCCTACAACATTTCCACAAACATCTCTTTGCTTTCCTCTAATCCCACCTTAGTGGAAACTGTCAGCATTGTGCGGGGCCTGCCCACACTTTGCCCCACTAAAACCACCAAACGCTACCACTCACGCACCCCCTCCCCATCCATGCCCTAAAACCGGGATATATTTCCTTTGTAAAACTATGTCATCCTGTTGCCTGCCCCCTAACATGATTTATTGCACATTCATTTGGCTTGTCTCCAACATCACCTTCCAGACAGATGGAAGGATGGAAACAGGACTGGGACTAAATTTGGCCCTCCTCTCAGGAAGTGCCCCACTCCTATAAGGGCACTAATTGTACCTTTTTAAATTGGGGCAGGGATCCTTCCTGCAACTGGGACTGGCATAGCGGGCCTTGCTACTGCCTCTCAACTCTATCAAAAACTCTCAGAAGAACTAAGTATAGATAACATCTCCTCCCTCCAATGACAGGTCACCTCACTTGCAACAGTCGCTTTACAGCACCATCAGGCCCTTGACCTCCTTACAGCTGTGATGGAGTTTGGATGTGTTGTCCCCTCCAAAACTCATGTGGAAATTTGATCTCCAATGTGGCCGTATTGGAAACTGATTTAGTCATGGGGGCGGATCCCTCATGAATGGATTAATGCTCTCCCTGGGGGAGGGGGTATTAATGAGTGAGTTCTCACTCTATTAGTTCCTACAAGAGCTCGTTGCTTAAAAAGACCCCGGCCGCTTCTCTCTTTCTCTCTCTTGCTTCCTCTCCTGTGCTTCCTCTCGCCATATGATCTGCTTGTACCTGCGGCTGCCGGCCACTTTCCACCATGAGTAGAAGCAGCCTGACATCCATGCCAGATACAGCTGTCCCAGAATCATAAGCCAAATAAACCTCTTTCCTTTATAATTACCCAGTCTCGGGTGTTTCTGTTATAACAATACAAAATGGACTAATCCAGAAAATTGGTACCAGGAGTGGGGTGTTGCTATACAGATACCTGAAAATGTGGATGCAGCTTTGGACCTGGGTAATGGGCAAAGGTTGGAGGAGTCTGAAGGACTTAGAAGAAGAAAAAAAGATGAGGGAAAGTTTGGAATGTCTTAGAGTCTTATGTGGAGGTGAGCAGAATGCTGATAGAAACATGAACAGTAAAGGCCATGCAGATGATGAGGTCTCAGATAGAAATGGGGAACTTATTGGGAATTGGACAGAAGATTACCCTTGCTACACCACAGCAAGGAACCTGGCTGCATTGTGTCCATGCCCTAGGACTTTGTGGAAGTTGGAACTTAGGAGTCGTGAACCAGAGCATTTGGCCAAAGAAATTTCTAAGCAGCAAAGCATTAAGGAAGCTGCATGGTTGTTTTTAAGAGGCTACTCTGAGTTATGGTGGCAAAATCATGATGTAAAGCCAGAATTTAAAAGGGAAGCAAAGCGTAAAGATTTGGAAACTTTGCAGCCTGGCCATGCGGTAAAGAAGCAGAGAGCCAGAGAACAAAGCAAGGGTGAAGCTGATAAACTGGTTGCTAAAGACGTTATCTTGATGGTGAGGCAGCCAGATGCTAATAGTGGAGAAAATGAGAGGAAAGCCCTGCAGGCATTTCAGAAGTTTGGAAGGGTGCCCCACCAATCACAGACCCTGAGGCCTAGAAGGACTGAGTTATCCTGGAGGACAGACCTGGGGCACAGCTGCCCTCGGGAACCTGCTCCCTGCATCCCAGCGGCTCCGGCTGGAGCAGCCCCAGGTGTGGTTCATGCAGCAGCCCTGGAGAATAGAGGCCCGAAACCTCGGTGGCGTCCACATTGTGTTAAGTCTGCAGGCCAGCAGGATGTGAGAGCAGTGGAGGCATGGCAGCCTCCACCCAGATTCCAGAGTATGTATGGAAAAGCCTGGGGGCCCAGGCAGAGACCTGCCGCGGGGGCACAGCCACTGCTGAGGTCATCTACGAGAGCAATGCTGAGCAGGAAAGTGGGGTTGGAGCCCCCACCAGGGAAATGTCTAGTAGAGCCAAGGCAGCAGAACCACCATGGAGACCCCAGACTTATGGAGCTACCAGAGTGGAACACCATCCTGGAAAAGTTGCAGGCACTAGCACAGCCCACTGGGCTGTACCTGGCAGAGCTGTGGCAATGAGGCTGCCTGATGCTTTGGGGGCCCAGATGCCCAGTTGTGCCAAGGATGCAGGACTTGGAGTCAAAGAACATTATTTTGGAGCTTTAAGACATAATGTCTGCCCTGCTGGGTTTCGGACTTATATGGGGCCTATTTTTCCTTTCTTCTGGCCTATTCCTCCCTTTTGGAATGGGAATGTGTACCCAATGCCTGTTCCACCATTGTATCTTGGCAGAAGATAAATTTGGTTTTCAGTTTTACAGGTTCAAAGCTGGAAGGACTTTTGCTTTTGGTCTCAGGGGAGACTTTGGACTTCGGAGTTTTAAGTTGGTGCTGGGACAAGCTAAGACTTTTGGGACTGCTGGAATAGAATGACTGTATTTTGTATGTGAGATTGACATGAGTTTTGAGGGGCCGGGGCGGAATGATGAAGTTTGGATGTGTTATCCCCTCCAAAACTCATGTGGAAATTTGATCTCCAATGTGGCAGTGTTGGAAACTGATTTGAGTCATGGGGGCGGATCCCTCATGAATGGATTAATGCTCTCCCTGGGGGAGGGGAGATTAATAAGTGAGTTCTCGCTCTATTAGTTCCCGCAAGAGCTCGTTGCTTAAAAAGACCCCGGCCCCTTCTCTCTCTCTCTTGCTTCCTCCTGCCTTGTGATCTGCTTGTACCTGTGGCTGACTGCCACTTTCTGCCATGAGTAGAAGCAGCCTGAGGTCCACGCCAGATACAGCTGTCCCAGAATCATAAGCCAAATAAATCTCTTTCCTTTATAAATTACCCAGTCTCAGGTGTTTCTATTATAGCAACACAAAATGGACTAATACAAGCTGAGAAAGGAGGCACCTGCCTCTTCTTGGTTGAGGAATGCTGTTATTACGTAAATGAATCCAGGGTCATCCAAAACAACTTAAACCATCTAAAGGCAAGCACTGATCGCTGATGCAAAGGGTTACAAAACACAAACACACTTTGGGGGTGGCCCCAGTCACTGAACCCTTGGATACCCTGGCATATGCCCCTACCAGGACCCCTAACGGTGCTGAGACTCATCCTACTCTTTGGTCCCTGTCTCTACTGGTGTTTCTCTAATTTCTTGCAGGAACATATGCAGGCTTTCACCAACCAAAAGGTCGCCGAATTGTTCCTGTGAGGAGGATATCAGCCCCTCACAATCAGCGACCCTTCCGTGGAAGAATACAGCCTCCCCACATGAAAACCAATACCCCGCCACCTAACTGTTTTACTGGCCAACATATATCTTTAATTTTTTCCATATCTTTACCCATCTCTAGCAGGAAGTAGCTTCAGAAGAATGAGACCTTCACCCCTTTTCCCTTGTCCTCATACCTAAAAGATGGGAATGATGTCTCTTGGATGTGACCAGCACCATTTTGCACACAATAAGCACAAAATAGTCGCCAGCCACTCTCTTTGTAAGAAACCTCATGACTTCTAAGAAACAGAAACGCTTTTGCTTCCACAAGGGCGCAATTCTCCACCCTGGTCACACAGCTTCTGCATTAGCATAATGTCCCTCCTTGATTGTATCTGCCAGCCCTTGGCATGCTATATAAGCTCTCTCACCCTCACATCTGGTGCTGTCCTTCATCTTTAGGGCAGCCCCAGCTGCCCTCCTCCTTGAGCACACCGGGCAGATTCTTTTCCTTTAATAAAGCTTAATCGGTACCCAGCGTTCTGGCTCACTTTCTTTCAGTTACAAATCATATATTCCTGAGAAGGGATTAATATCCAGAATATATTTCTTCCAAATGGCCAATAAGCATATGAAAAGATGTTCAATATAACTAATCACTACAGAAATGCAAATCAAAGCTACAATGAGATACCATCTCATACTCATTAGGAGGGCTACTATCAAGAACAAATAAACAAACAAACAAACAAAGATAACAAGTGTTGGCAAGGATATGGAGAAATTGGAACCTTTATGCACTGTTGGTAGAAATGTAAAATGGTGCAGCCACTGTGGAAAACAGTATGGAGGCTCCTCACAAAATCATGAGCAAAATACAATAACTATTTAAACTGGTTAAATTTTAGGATAGTTTGTTATACAGCAATAGTAACTGGAACACTCTCCCTCTGTAAATAATAATAAAATTGGACAAAATATAGGAAGGTGCTTTTAAAGGCAGAGTCAAACAGGCAGTGCAAGACTGCAAACCCTGAAAAAGGGGAAACTCATAAGGTGAGCCCCACAATTGTCCAGCAGTCTGCCTAGGGACAATTTTCCTTTGCAGTATAAACAGCTAGAGTCCAAAGCACCATTAAGCTGAGGAGGCAGAGTTTGGGGCAAATGAAGTAGCTGAAATTTGGGGGAAAGCACTAGAGAGAGTGATCTGTGCAAGAGGGAGGTCCAGAAGTCCAAATGAGGGACCCCATGAGTCTACGACTACAAGGCCTGGCTGTACATGCGCAGGGTGAGACCACCCGAGGCTTACCAGACAGCAACAGTTACTGGGGTAAAAGCAGAACAGATATACTAGAAGTCTAACAGTGCTGACAGAGGAGCAGTGCTAGGGGAATTTGGAAGTGCCAGAGTGGAAAGACTTCATTACCTTATTAACACTCCTGTCATTCAGGTGAGACAACAGAAAGAGTGTCCCCTAGGAGTAATTACCAGATCCTAGGATAAGTCCTATACTAGACCTTCCCTAACAAAACCTAAAACCAAGCCATGATACTATCTGCAGGGAGACAGAATTTAGAAGTAAAGTCCTGCCAAATTAGGCTTCAAAAATACTCTGGGTTTTCACAGTCATACTAAAAAGCATAAGACCAAGGCTTTAAGAGTTCAAGGTGATCAATCAGTAATTGAATTGCATGCTAAAATCAGAATAAACACTCTTCATAGCTGGCTGGTTAGTTCAGTTGGTTAGGGCATCGTTCTAATAACACTGAGCTCCAGGGTTCGATCCTTATACTGGCCAGCCACCAAAAATAATACTACTCCCAAAACAATAATAATAATAATAATAATAATAATAATAATAATAATAATAATAATAATAATAATAATAAACATTCTTCAGAGGAGTATAACAGAATGTAGAGTCTCTCTAATAGGTTATCCATTATGTAAACAAAACTCACTAGACATGTAAAGAAACAGGAAAATATAACCAATAGTCAAGAAAAATTCAATCCAGAGAAACCTAGGCCTAGATGTTAGACTGCTAGCCAAGCCCTTCCTGAATTGCTTACCTGTAGAAACCAAGAGAAATAACAGAATAAAAGTTGTTGTGAACCACTAATTTTGGGGGTGATTTATGACACAATAATAGTAATTGAAACAAAAATTTAGTACTGGGTGCGGCCACAATAGAAAATTAAATCAAAATTAAAATTGTGGGCCGGCCCGGTGGCGCACTGCTACAGTGCGTGGCTTGGGAGCACGGCAGCGCTCCCACTGAGGGTTCGGATCCCACATACAGACTGGTTCCCGCTCACTGGCTGAGCGAGGTGCGGGTGCAACACCGAGGTTTGCGATCCCGTTGCTGGTCCCGGTCCGGTGCGGGCGCGACACTGAGGGTTGCGATCCATTGCCGGACATGAAAAAAGACAAAAAGGAAAAAAAAAAAAATTAAAATTGTATTTGGGGGCCGACCCCGTGGCGCACTCGGGAGAGTGCAGCGCTGGGAGCGCAGCGGCGCTCCCGCCGCAGGTTCAGATCCTATATGGGGATGGCCAGTGCGCTCACTGGCTGAGCGCGATGCGGGCGACACCAAGCCAAGGGTTGTGATCCCCTTACCGGTCACAAAAAAGGACAAAAAAAAATTGTATTTGGGATTAGATGATGAGCAGAAACTTAAAGAACCATGGGGAGGCTGGCAGTAAAAACCTAAAGGGTCTCAAGGAGATTATCGGTGAAGGCTTAAAGGGAAATGTTATAAGAAGCTGGAAGAAAGGAGATGCTCATTACACTGTGCCAGAAAGTTTAGCAACCCCATCACCTGCAGTAATGTGGAAAACAGATCAAATCCAGGGTAGCCCTGTAAGATCCTTTGTTACAATCTCAGAAATATTTAAGGTAGTGCCTCAAAGACCTTTTCAAATGGAGAAAAGGCCTCCTAAACATCTTGAAGGCATGCCTAGCAGACCTATGTTGAACAATAGAGTTTAGGAAAATCCTGGAGTATTGTCCCACAGGAGCCTTCTAGGAAGACCAAGTAGAAAAGAGATTATCTCAAAGAGATTTGTGGGTATGGCTTTTGTCTGATGAAGTGGACTATATATTGATACACAAGTTTATAAAGGAATTGTATTTGTTTGAACTGAAAGGGACAGAGACAATATGAAATGAAGAAAGGGATTGTATCCTCAAACTTCTAGGGGAAGTCAGTAGGCTGAGATAACTACTCAGCTATAATCCAGATTACTATTTGGGAAAAGAAAGGATTATTCAGAAGGCAGAACTAAAGGCCCAGAGGACAGAACCAAAAGTCCTAGAGAATCAGTTCCAGTGAACAATACTGAGTTCTCAAGGAACAAAAGACATCTAAGACAACCAAACAACAATCAATAAGATGCTGGGAATAAATCAACAATTTTCAATAACAACTCTTAATGTAAAAGGCTTAAATTCCCCAATCAAAACACATAGACTGGCTGACTGGATTAAAAAGGAGGACCCAACTATATGCTGCCTTCAAGAGACCCACCTCACCCATAAAGACACACATAGACTAAGAGTGAAAGGATGGAAAAAGATTTACCATGCAAACAGAAAAGAAAAACAAGCTGGAGTAGCTATTCTTATATCTGACAAAGTAGACTTTAAACTAAAAACCATAAAAAGAGATAATGAGGGACACTACATAATGATAAAAGGACTGATCCATCAGGAAGACATAACAATCAGAAAATATGTACGCATCCAATGTTGGACCAGTCAGATTTATAAAACAAACTGTATTAGACCTAAAGAAGGAAATAGACACTAATACCATAATAGCAGGGGACCTGAATAACCCACTGTCAATATTGTGCAGATCATGTAGGCAAAGAATCAGCAGAGAAACACAAGATCTAAACAATACTCTAGACCAACTGGACATGGCAGATATCTACAGAATAT
>NW_007726487.1:418325-418681 GCF_000696425.1 Galeopterus variegatus | reverse complement strand
AAACAGCATTCTACTTAATGACTTATGGGTCCAAGAAGAAATCAAGCAGGAATTTAAAAAACTTACTGAAACTAATGAAAATAATGATACATCATACCAGAACCTGTGGGATACTGCAAAAGCAGTATTAAGGGGGAAATTTATTGCATTAAATGCTCACCTCAGAAGAATGGAAAGACAGCAAGTGAACAACCTAATACTGCACCTTAAAGATCTAGTAAAACAAGAACAATCCAAACCTAAAGTTAACAGATGGAAAGAAAGCATCAAGATCAGAGCAGAACTTAATGAACTTGAAACCCAAAAAACAATACAAAAGATCAACGAATCAAAAAGTTGGGTTTTTTTTTTTTTTT
>NW_007726487.1:400030-416908 GCF_000696425.1 Galeopterus variegatus | reverse complement strand
ACAACTCCTTGAAGTTGATACAACTAGTAAGCAGAAAGGACATTGTTGGGTGGGAGGGGGGAGAGGTAGGAGGGAGGGGGGTTTCAGTAATGGGCCACAATAATCAACCTCATTGTATATCGACAAAATAAAATTAAGAAGAAAAGAAATATATATATATATATAAAAAAAATAAAGTAATCTTTTCTGAGTCTTAAAATAAAAAAATAAAAGAACAATACTGAGTTCTAATCAAGGGCTGGCAAAATATGCTCAGATAGGAATTACAGAATAGCTATGGATCAATGACTGCTGTGTGCCTCTCATTCCCTCCCCCACTCCCCACGCAACTTTTGAATGAGTGTGTTTACTTTATCCCTCTCCCAACATTTTATGTTGATGAAGGGGTAGATAACTTGTCTTTTCATAGTACATCAAAGTTTTCAGATCAAGAGAAACTGTAAGGGTTTGGGTCCCTGTATTGGCCAGCCACCAAAAAGAAGAAAATTTAAAAAAGGAGAAACTATACTTAGGGAACTACAACTGACAGCCAGCGCCATCCATGGATGTGAGTTCGAGGACAAGATGTGGACTTTGAGCTGAAGCTATAATGAGATGAGATTTGGGGGTTCTTGACAGAGGACAGCGTATATTGCACGTGGAAGGAATGTGAATTACTATGGCCAGAGAGTGGAATGTGGCAGACTTTTTTACCAAAGATGAATACAACAATGTCTTCTATTGCACTTGTTTTTCTGGAATATAACCTTGGCACTCCTCCTATTGAGAGGTGAATTCTAAATTCTTTCCCTTGAATCTGGGTGGGCTTGTGAATTGCTTATAACCAAAAGAATGAGACAAAAGTGACAATGTGCAATTTACAAGACTAGACCATAAAAGACAATGCAGCTTCTACCTTGTTTGCTATTTCAGCAGCAGCCACCATATGAGTACAATGTCATGAGAGACCAAAAGCCTGATCTACCCAAAACATTACTGAGATAAATTTTAAGAGAACCTAAATAAATGAAGATATGCCATGTTCACGGAATAGAAGATACAATATTATGTCCACTCTCCCTAAATTGATCTGGAGATGCCACACAATCCCAAACAAAATCCCAAGTTGCTTTTTTAAATTATTTTTTTCATAGAAATTGACAAACTGAGTCTAAACATTTTATGAAAATGAAAAGGCCCTAGAATAATCAAAAGAATTTTGAAAAAGAATGACAAAATTGAAACTTTTCTATTACTCTAATTCAATCTATAATAATTATGGTTTTACACAAGGATAGATAGATATAAATAGAATGGAGTCCAGAATTAGACCACACATTTATGGTCAACTGATTCTTTACAGAGGTATCAAAGTAATTCAACGGGGGAAGAATAATCTTTTCAACACATGGTGCTTGGACATCCATTTGTGATAGATGTCCACATAGAAAGACAATGAAGCTTAACCTTCAACTCATTCCACTTTATACAGAAACAGTAATTAAAAATGGATCAAGGACATAAACATAAAAGCTAAAACTATAGAATTTCTAATATAAAACATAATAGAAAATATTTGTAACTTTAGGGAAGGTGAAGATTTCTTAAGTAGGACACAAAAAGCTCAATCCACAAGGGAAAAAACTGACAAAGTATGTTTCATCAAAATTAAAAACTTCTTTTTTTTTTTTTCCTTTTTGTCTTTTTCGTGACTGGTAACAGGATCGCAACCCTCAGTGTCACGCCCGCACCGCGCTCAACCAGTGAGTGGACCGGTCTCTATATGGGATCCGAACCCTTGGCGGGAGCGCCGCCAGTCTCCCAAGCGCCACACTCTACCGAGTGCGCCACCGGGCCAGCCCAAAATTAAAAACTTCTGCTCTTCAAAAGACAATCTCAAGAAAAAGAAAAGTCAAGTTACCATCTTAGCAAAAACATAAGCAATACATACATCCGACAAAGGGCTTGTATCTAGAATATATATTAAAACAATTCTTACAACTCAATAAGACAACAAATAACACAATAAATAAGGGCAAGAGGGGAGGAACAGATACTTTGCAAAAAGAGACATACAAATGGCCAATGAACATATAAAAAGATGCTCAATATAATTAGGGAAATGCAAATTTAAACAATAATGAGATACCACTTGTCACTCCCTAAAATAGCTACTTTAATAAAACTGACCATACCAAGTGCTGGCAAGGATGTGGGGCACCTGGAACTCTCATACTCTGCTGGCAGGAGTATAAAGTGATGCAAGCATTTTGGAAAACATTTTGGCAATTTCTTTCTTCCTTTTTTTTTTTCTTTTGGTGGCTGGCCGTTTTGGCAATTTCTTATAAAGTTAAACATATACCTATCACAAGACCCAGCAATTCACTTCTTGGTATTTTATCCAAGAGAAATGAAAACATATCTCCTAATGTAAAAAACACAGTAAACCACCTTTACAGGAATGTTCAGAGCAGCTTTATTCATAACAGTCAAATGTCCATCAATAGGTGAATAGACAAATAAGTTTTAGTATATTCATACAATTGGAATACTACTCAGCAATAAAAAGGAACAAAGTACAAACACATGCAACAACACAGATGAACCTTACAGACATCATGCCGAGCAAAAGAGGTCATACACAAAAGAATATATATTGTATAACTTCATTTATTTGAAATTTGAGAACAGTCAAAGCTGGTCTATAGTGACAGAAATCAGTTCAGTTGTTGCCTGGCAAAACGACTATAAAACGGGCATAAGAGAACTTTTCTGGGAAAATGGAGACTTCCTTTATCTTGATTAGAGTAAAGATTACATGGGAATATACAATAGTCAACAGTCATGTACATGTTAAATATGTGAATTTTATTGTATGTAAATTATACAGTAGATTATTTTTTAAAACTTCTGATATCGCTAAAGCTATGCTTAGATGGAAATGCACAACTTTAAGTGAACATGTTAAAAAATAAAGGATGAAAATCAATGATATAATTTTTTTCTCAAAGAATTAGGAAAGAATAGTAAATTAAAGCCAAAGAAAGTAGTAGGAAGGAAACAATAAAGATAAAAGCAGATCAATAAAATAGAGAATGAAATGCAACTTTAAAACCAAAACCAAAACCAAAAGGCAAGCACAAATGCTGCCTCCTCAAAACCCCTCTGACTACTGTGGCTAAAACAGGGCGTTCCTCCCTACTACTGCAGCTCTTTCCTTTCCTTTATTGTCTACATGGTTCTTATCAATATCTGAAGTTATTTTAGTAATTTGATTGAATACTTATTAACATCTGTCTCCTCTTCTAGAATGTAGCTCCTTGAACGCAGGGATTCTCTTCATCTCATTCACCATTGTCTAATGCCTTCAAAAATGCTTGCCACATAATGGATACTTAAATAATACTTTTTTTAAATGACCTTGGTTTTTTTTTAAAAAATTGCCACTAGGGAAAAATATATATGAATAAAAAATCCATTGAGGTATATCAGATCTCATTCAATACATTTGTTTATCATCTGCAATTATACATTGATGTTCTCTGTGGACCAAGTTTTCTCTAACCTATTTGACAATAGGAAATAAGTTAAAAGCTCATGCAAACCAAAATGTAATTCACCTCCAAAATAGTTATGGGCTTAGCCAGTTTGAAGAAAAAACAAAAATCCTCATCATAGTTACTGTGTGGGCAGAAAAAAATCCTCAGAGCATTAATACCAAAAGGTATTACTAAATTCTAAATTAAGCATATCTTTAAAAATGAGACCTGAGAGCAAGGGGACCAATACCATTCTGACTACCCAGGAAACAATCTAAGACACGAAGAAAAGAAGTGGCCAGCCTTCCCAATCAGCTCTCACAGGGGACGGGAACAACTGCCAATTGTTCTTAAAAGATACCAGAGCTGCACAGGGTCTCCTCAACCTCAGCACTACTGACATTTTGGGCTGGATAATACTCACATGTGGGAGGCTATCCTGTACATTGCAGGATGTTTAGCAGCATCCCTGGCCTCTATCCACTAGATTCCAGTAGTACCTTCCCAGATATGACAACCAAAAGTGTCTCCAGAAATTGCCACATGTCCCTGCATTAGCACAATCCAGGCTAAGAAGAGTAAAAGAAGCAATCATTTGTAAATACAATTATGCGTCTTTTCAACCTATCTGCAATTCTAGCTCTGTGCACATTATGCTGAATTTTTTTTTTTTAAAATGACCGGTAAGGGGATCTTAACCCTTGACCTGGTGTTGTCAGCACCACGCTCTCCCAAGTGAGCTAACTGGCCATCCCTATATAGGGATCCGAACCCATGGCCTTGGTGTTATCAGAACCACACTCTCTCAAGTGAGCCACGGGCTGGCCCCTATGATGATTTTTGGCCACCTCTACAACCACAGGCAAGAAGTACCGAGTTCTCAGTGAACCAGCCACAAAGTAGGAACTTCTAAGCTAAAAATAAAAGAAGAAAAACTAAGTCTGATACCTTGAAGGACTCTAGTTTAATTTCTGAATAACATTATAAAGAGTTATGAAAACACATAAAGTGCATGCTTGGCTCTACTAAAATCTTACAGATAAATAATACCTACAAGAATCTCACAAAGTCAGAATTTTTAAAATTCAAATTAAAGCCAAAGACACTGATGAAAAGCACACTCCAATCTTTAAAGTATGCTTCTCCTACATGCTCTTACTTTTTCACACATTAAATAAATGACTATCAAACAACGGAAAAAGAATGTTAAATTGTCTATAATAAAATTACAGAATTTTTTTTTATGACAAAGAACATCATGAACAAAGTTAAAAGATAAGCCACAGACTAGATGTTACCTACAATGTAAATAATAAAGGATTAGTAATATCCAGAACATAATAAAGAATATTTACAAATATGAAAAACACTGTTACCTCAAATAGCCAAAACTGACATAACTGCTTCAGAAGCTTGAGCTGATTCTTGAAATACTACCCCACTTTCTCCAATCACCCAACTTCATCATTCCATCAGCTACAAGAAAAGATCCACTAATTTTGTCTCTCCTTAACTAAAGTCCTTATGCCAAACATGAATGCTGAATCACATATTCTTCTTGATTTCCCCCATTCCTTCCATCCCCCAGAATTCCAGAAGTAACCCCACACCTAGCCATCACCACACATTTCTGAATCGGATCATATCAGTCTTCACCCACCCAGAATCTTTTTTTTTTTGTGACCGGTAAGGGGATCGTAACCCTTGGCGCGGTGTCGTTCGCACGGGGACTCAGCCAGTGAGCACACCGACCATTCCTATATAGGATCCAAACCCGCAGCCTTGGCGCTCCCAGCGCTGCACTCTCCCGAGTGAGCCACGGGGTCGGCCCACCCAGAATCTTTTAAGATACTTTAAAATTATCCCTTATGCCCTTAGGATAAACCCTAAAATGCTTAGAGTGCAGCTTTATAGAACCAAGGTCACAGGTTTAGATCCCCATACTGGCCAGCCGCCGCACACACAAAAATAAAATGAAATAAAATGCTGAAGGCTTTTTCTGATTGCTCACCTCCAGCCTTCTCTCTAATGACCAAGTACTTCCCTCTAACCACCTCCACCCACATACCCTCTCCTCCATTCACTCCAGCCTTAAAAGCATAGTGTTCTCAAGGATCTCTGGGCCTTTGCTAATGCTGTGTCCCTCTTTCCCAACTTCTTTATTTTAAAAAATTTTTTTTTCGGGCCAAGCCAGTGGCGCACTCGGGAGAGTGCGGTGCTGGGAGCGCAGCAGCGCTCCTGCCGCGGGTTCGGATCCTATATAGGGATGGCTGCCGGTGCGCTCACTGGCTGAGCGTGGTGCGGCCAGTCTCAAAAAAATGACCAAAAAAAAAAAATTTTTTTTCATTGTACATGTTTATGGGATACAGTTTGTTGTTTCAATACTAATAGATCTGCAACATAACCAGCGCCACTTTAGACAAGCCCAAGTACAAAATGGCGCTGCTGACCTCCTCCCCTCCCCTCCCCCCTTCCCTTTATGAAAAGCCTCTTGACTTAAACAGAAACTCCTTTTGTTTCCACAAGGACACAGTTCTCCACCCCGGTCCACATTAGAATAATGACCCTCCTTGACGGTATCACCCAGCTCCTGGTGCCAACATACCAATATAAGCTCTACCAGTCCCACACCTGGTGCTGTCCCCCTTCCAGGGCAGCCCTGGGCTGCCTGCTACTTTGAGCACAGCCTAGCAGATTTTCTTTCTTTAATAAAGCTTGAGCCGTACCTGGCATCTCAGCTCACTTTCTTTTAAATACATGTATATCTTGTATAGTGATCTAATCAGAATATTTAGCTGTTAGATTCTAATGACTTAATTCTAACTCATGCTTTCTTTCAGGTCTCAGTTTAATGGTTAGCCCTTACTGCAGTTTGAATGTCCCCCCAAGTTCATGTTGGAACTTAATCCCCAATATAGTATTTGAAAGGTGGGGTCTTTAAGAGGTGATTGGATCATGAGGACTATGCCCTTGTAAATGGATTAATCCATGGTTTAATGGGTTATAAGGGAGTAGACTGGTGGCTCTGTAAGGAGAGCAAATGATGGAGTTTGGATGTACTGTCCTCCCAGAACTCATGGAAATCTGATCTCCAGCGTGACAGTTTGAGCCACAGGGGCAGATCCCTCATGAATGGATTAGTGCTCTCCCCAGTGGGGGTGAGTAATGAGTGAGTTCTCGCTCTATTAGTTCCCGTGAGAGCTGGTTGTTTAAAAGACTCTGGCACGTCCTTTGTCTCGTTCTCTTGCTTCCTCTTGCCATGTGATCTGCTCGTACCTGCTGCTGGCTGCCATTTTCCACCATGAGTTAAAAGTAGCCTGAGGCCCGTGCCAGATGCAGCTGTCCAAGAATCATAAGGCCAATAAACCTCTGTTCTTTATAAATTACCCAGTCTCAGGTATTGTTATAGCAACAGAAAACAGACTAATACAAGTGAGCACATAAAAACACTCTCACCCAACCCTTGTTATGCAATACCCTGCATCATCACAGGTTTCCGTAGAGAGTTCCCACAAGGAAGAAGGCCCTGACCAGAGGCATCCCCTGGACCATGGACTTCCCAGCCTCCAAAACTGTAAGAAATAAATTTTGCTTCTCCTTAAATTACCCAGTTTCAGGTATTCTGTTATCAGCAACAGAAAACTGACTAATATAGCCCTCCAGAAAGCCTTCTCTAGGTTCCTTCCCTTTTATTCCAGTGTGTGCCTAGTGCTGCTAAACTTCAGTGCTTATCAATAAAGCAGCAGAGAGAAAGTCAACAGTTGTTTCTCTGACTCTTGTGATAGTGTTTGAGAAACTACAATCAAAACTAGATGTATTCAAAATACATGAAAAAAATTCTTTTTAATTAAAAATAGAAAAATAAATAAAAAAGAAAAGATAAACGGACAAAACAAAAATACCTCAAATTCAAAGCAAATGCAAATTCAAAGCAAATACATCCTGCTTCTGTATTCCAAATTGGACCAAAGACCACATGAAGACTTCAGAAGTCAACAATTCAGAAAATACTTAAAGATCTTCCTTTCAGGAGGATTGGTAGGTAACTCTAAAGTAAGGGCAGGCATGACAACTGGTGAATAGCTGCAGCCCCAGCCCCAAGTCTGGAGTGTGCCCTGCTAGAAACAGACCCAACCCCATTCCCAGTCACAGCCAAGGCCCTCCAACAACTGCTCCAGTCACTAGCTCTTTGATTTAATCCTCTCAACATTCTAAGGCAATCCCAAGTTTCTTGCCTTCCTAACTGATTGTGAAGAACTAAACTATTTGAGTCGAGGCTGTAACCTAGGGTTCAAAATCAGACGGATCTGGCCAGCTGTTCTGTTCACTTGCTCTTGACTGATAGTTTAGCTTTTAACCACTCTCCAAATAAATGTTTGTTTATCCAAAATAGCTATCTCACTGTCTCTATGTAGAAGTTCCAAACTAAGCTGATAGTCCCCTCCCCCTCATTATTTTTGCTTTATGATGCAAAACAAAACAAAATCTTTCTGTGAAATTGTAAGATTTCCCCTGGAGATTTGGTGTAAACCAGAATGATACTCTCTGCCTTGGCTAGTTGTGTGACCTTGGATGAGTTGCCACACCCTTCAGATACTTTAGAAAAAACCCCCAGAAAACTAAGCAAGCATTTGGTAAGCAGTAAACTGCTTATACTTTATATACGCAATTGGATGAATGTACCTTACACATCTGTACCTGTGAATTGAAAATACTTAAGCCATTATGAAATATTCTTCATACAGCCCAGCCCACCAGCAATGCTTGTTATCCTTTTTCAACTAGATTATGTTATAAATGTTAACTCACTTCGTCAGCAAAACAGCTCTATTAAGGAGATATATTCCTATTTTACAAATGAGTAAGTATTCCCATTTTACAAACGGGGAAACTTTCCTCACAAACCTATATGTAAATATAGGATTTGAATCCAGATGGTTGATCGCACTCCAAAGTCCATGCTCTAAGCTACCACACTTCCTTCTACTCCCATTTCCCTGAAAGCTATGTGGGAACAAAACAGAGAGTTCAGAGAGATCCACACATGTCCTGTGCCTTGGTTTACACAAAGGGTACAACAAAAATGCAAAGCAGAGCCTTGATCAATTAGATATCCACACTGGGGAAAAAGGGAATGAACCTTGACCCCTACCTCACATCATATAAAAATTAGTTCCAGATAGATCACAGGCCTAAACATGAAAGCAAAACATTAAAGCTTTTAGAAGATAACAGAATATCTTCAAGACCTCAGGGTAGACAAAGATTAAAGAAAACAAGGCTCAAGGGCAGCCCCCTCCACCTGGAAGCAGGCAAGAAACGGAGCAGGCTCGGGGTTCTAGGCAGGAGCTGAGGGCAGCATCCCCTGCCTGGAAGCAGGCAAGGAGCACACCAAAAACACTACTTCCATGCAAGTGGCCCACCACAGCCATGACCATGGGTGCTGCAAAAGCAGCTTGACGCCACAGCAATAGCCACAGCTACCGTGCAGACAACTCACCAGACACTCGACTTCAGTGACACAAGGAGAGTCACCAGTGGAGACCAGAAAAAGAAGAGGATGTCTCTTTCCTCAAAGTCCACTCCAGCATAATAGAAGAAGCAACTGCTCTATCATGCCCTACTTTATTTCTGATTTTAGTAATTTTGGTCTTCTCTCTTTTCTTCTTGGTCAGTCTAGATAAAGGTTTGCAAATTTTGTTGATCTTTTTAAAGAATCAACTTTTGGTTTTGCTGATTTTCTTTACTGTTTTTTAATTCCCTATTTCATATATTTCTATTGTAATCTTTGCTATTCGTTACTTACATTTGCTTTTGGTTTAGTTTGCTCTTCTTTTTCTATTTTCTTAAGGTAGAAGTTTACATTACTGGGCCAGCTCATGGCTCACTTGGGAGAGTGTGGTGCTGATAACACCAAGGCCACGGGTTCGGATCCCATATAGGGATGGCTGGTTAGCTCACTGGGTGAGCATGGTGCTGACAACACCAAGTCAAGGGTTAAGATTCCCTTTACCGGTCATCTTTAAAAAAAAAAAAAAAAAGAAAAAAAGAGGGCCGGCCCGGTGGCGCACTGGGTAGTGCGCCGCTTGGGAAGCGCGGTGGCGCTCCCGCCCGANTACAGCAGTTATTTTCTATTTATATTTGCTTTTGGTTTAGTTTGTTCTACTTTTTCTATTAAAAAAAAAGAAAGAAAGAAGAAGAAGAAGTTTACATTACTGATTTGAGATTTTTCTTATTTTTAATATAGGTGTTTACAAGTATAAATCTTCCTCTAAGCACTGCATGAGCCCTGTGTCCTATAAATTGATATGCTGTACTTTGATCTTTATCTCAAAGTACTCTCCAATCTCTTTGTGGTTTTTCTTTTTAGCCACTGTTTATTTAGGAGTGTGTTGTTTAATTTCCACATATTCATGAATTTTCTAAATTTCCTTCTGTTATTTTGGTCAGAGAACATATTTTCTATGATCTTAGTCTTTTTCAATGTATTAAAACTTGTTTTGTGGCCAAAAATAAAATTAAACAAAAAAAAAGGAAGAAAGAAAACAATGCTAAAAACCCACTAAACATGAGAGAAAAAAAATCATAAATTTCATTTCATTAAAGTTAAAAACATCTGTTCATCAAAAACATAGTTAAGAGGGTAAAAAAAAGTCCAGCAATATTAAGGTACAAGATACATCCAATAAAAGACTCCTCTCTACATATAAAGAATTCCTACAAATCAATAAGAAATGGGTGGAAGAAAAGAAAAATGGTCAAAAGATGTGTTTAGGCACTTCACAAAAGCGAAAATGGTCATGAGCATATGGAAAAGGGCTCAACATCTTAAGTAATCAGAGAAATGCAAATTAAACCCACAATCAAAAGTTCCCACCCCCTGGATTATTGGGAAGGAGTGTTAAAGGTCCAACAAAGTCACTCAACAATTATGTCAGGGTTAGGGTTAGGGTTAGGCTTTTTGTTAACAAGATGGTTACAAAGGGACTAAGCATGCCATATTATCTAGCTGCAATTCCAGGATCCTAATATCCTGATATGCCATGTAAAATAAACAAGAATAAAATGAAGAAAAGAATATTTATATGTTCTAAAAAGATGTGTCCATCAAGTCAGTCTGTGGCCAAGACTTAATTAAGTTAAACCAAGGCTTTTCAAACTTTTCCACTGGGGGGGTCTTAAAAAATGCCAAAAAAAAAAAATGTTCTCTTCCCTTTGGGACTTTCAAGGCAGCATCCAGAGCATTCAAACCCTACTCTAAAATTTATTTGAAGAAAGATCTTATTTTATCTTAAAAACGTATATGAATTCTGATTTCTATGTCATAATTTTCATTATAAAAAATTTTAATCCCTTACCAGTTAAAGTACTGAACCCCCAACCCCGACACCACTTCACCAATCTTCTGATAAAATTGACACTCCAACAAGGTTTGTCATGTTCATCCTAAAGCTCCATAAACTCCCTGTATCCCCAAAACAAACTACGGAACTAAGTTTGGAAGTAAAACCCTTTGGCAAGCAATCATTCTTAGAATAGTCAATAAGTTTTTTAAGTCCGTAGTTTTTGGCATAGGCTTTGGTTCCTTAAGAAAATTCCTTGAGAAAATACCTGTTGAAAATTCCTTTAGAAAAACCCTACTCTTGTCTTAGCTGAACAAAGTCGTCCACAACGTGAGCCAGCTGGATGAGCAGATTGCTCTCAGAAGGATGGTGATGGTCCCAGGAAACCTGCTAGAGAACCAGGCAAAGACCAGAGAAACCAGCACAGGTAATGAAGTGAAAGCACTGGAGGAAAAGAATTGGGTCATTTGGTTTTTCCTTGCAAATATTCACACAAGAACAAGGTTAGCCTAAAAGAAATGCAGTGGTAGGAGGAGGGGGGATCTCATTATTAACTAAGACTTATCATGTACCTGGAGAACAACTGAAATTTTGGAGTGAAACCAGGAACTGGATCCTTAAATCCAGATGAATGTCAATAAGAAACGTATGAAGTTCTTGTTAAATGAACATATTAAATTGTATTAGTCTCCCCTGCCCCCCAACTTTTAGTGCATAATCAAGCCCAGGTTTCTTCTTGCTATTTTCTCCCAGCTCTCCCTGCTGTAGGGGAACAAGAAACTACTTTGGGGAAAAAAAGTTAAGATTTTTGCCATTGTACAGACTGGCAGACCCTTGGAAACATTTTGTGGTCTAGGTTCCCTATCACGTACAGTTGCCAGGGCCATCAAGGAAGAGTCTACTTAAGCAGGTTTAAAGAATGGAGTGACATCAAGAAAAACAAATGTGCCAATGAACCAGCAAGGCACAAGTAAATCTCTTTACAAAGCCATGAAAACACATGACTCTAACTGTAACATACATTAGCTGTGCTATACTTTACATCCACCGGAACATATGTTAAGCAGCAACTGGAAACAAACTTTCTTTTGTAAAGGTTGAATTATTCTATGAGTTCTCTTCACCTAAATGCTTCAAACTAAAGAACAAAGTTTGAAGAGACTGGACCTGAAGTGCAACTAGAAGAAAATACTGAGCCTGAAAAACCATCACATAAGGAAAGCCAATTCCAGAGGCATCAGGTTTTGAACCTCTACTTCTACGACAGACCCCAAAGGTGCCGACAATCAACTTTCCCCACCACTCCAAAAGACTAGAGAAAGCCTAGCACAGACATCAGGAGAAAAGAAGAAAAAGAGAATGAAAAACCAAATCCAAACTGTCTCACAACATGCCATGGGTCCCCTAACATGTTATAAACAAAAAGTACTATCTTCTTCCTTCTGTGGGTTGTTCAGAATACAAAGTCATGGTGCTGTTCTCCGACAGCCACAACTTCCATGTTCTACCATAGGTAGTTCTTAGATTAATGTCCTACTAGACAACATTCAAAGATCAGTATCAAGGGTCTCCGTAACACACCAACTTATTA
The DNA here is from genome assembly GCF_000696425.1 of Galeopterus variegatus. Lineage (NCBI taxonomy): Eukaryota > Metazoa > Chordata > Mammalia > Dermoptera > Cynocephalidae > Galeopterus > Galeopterus variegatus. The sequence goes on along the minus strand of NW_007726487.1, from coordinate 404,456 downwards.
TGTAGCAAAGCCAAAAGTATCTTTAACTCCCCCATCTATCCTGTTCTTTCCACCTTTCTAAAGATCTCATCATCCTCTCAGGCTTTAGCCATTTCCTCTTCAACTTGCCCTACATATGCAGTCCTACAAATCCCAATGCAACAAGTCTGCCCATTTACTCCTCCTATGCAGGTCAAATGACCCCAAACAGTTCAAATCCTCCTTACCTCTTCGCATAGAGTTCTACCACAGACCTAATTGGTCTTTCTTGTCCACAGGCCATCTTTTCTCTACACTGCTAGAGTAACATTCCTAACATCAAAGGCCTGATGAATGCTCCTCAGCAAATCTTTCACTAACTCCATGCTGCCTATAAAACAAATTCTAAACTCCTCCATGATCTGACCACAGGCCATCTCTCTGGTCTCATTCTGGTCATCCCCCTAATGTGTCCAGAGCTATATCATTCTCTAGCATTCGCCATGCTTTCCCTTCTACTTTGCCTTTATTCATGCTGTTACTTCTGTCCTTCCATCTCTACTCAACAATGTCAGCAATCAACTTCTTCCCGAAAAGCGTAAACTAGGGAAGAAAGCAAACATAACACAGGCAAGGGGATCGTAATAATCCATGGTCTTAGTAACAGCATAGGTTTGAAAAAGAAGCACCACCTTGAAGATCAAAAGCCCAGATTTGCCACTTTCTTGCTAAGTTACACTGAGTAAGCCATACACCTTTCTGATCCTCAGTTTCCTGTCTGTAAAATGTATCTATCCTACCTAACACAAGATTATCAAGACGATTAAGTAAGATAAAGTGTCTGAAAATGTTTTTGATGGGATGATGCTAAAGCAGTACTTAGAAAAAAATTCATAGCTTTAAATGTTTATATTAGAAAAAAAGTCTGAAAATTAATGAGCTATGCACAGTCTTAAGTTTTAAAGAAAGGCAAAACAAACTCAAAAGAAGTAGAAGAATATTATAAAGAAGAAATTACAAAGAAACAAACATAACAGAGAGGATCACCAAAGCCAAAAAGATGGTTCCTTAAAAAAGGATAATAATGGGCCAGCCCGTGGCTCACTTGGGAGAGTGAGGTGCTGATAACACCAAGGCCATGGGTTCGGACCCCTATATAGGAATGGCTGGTTAGCTGACTTGGGAGAGCGTGGTGCTGACAACACCAAGTCGAGGGTTAAGATCCCCTTACCGGTCATCTTTTTTTTTTTTTAAAAAGGATAATAAGATTGCTCAGATGTCTGGGTAAACTACGAAAAACAATATAAAAGTGAGCTGCTGTTACCCAATAGAGATGAAACTTCAAGAAAAAAGGGCTGAAGTAACAGTTTCCTTTTTGAAATGGTTTCTCAAATCTCAGTACTGTCGACATTTGGGCCAGATAATTGTTGGGGTGGGGGGTTTAGCAGCATCCCTGGTCTCTACCCATAAGATACCAAAAAATTCCCTCCTCCCTTCCACCCATGAGTTGTAACAAACAAAAATGTCTTCACATATTGTAAACTGTCCCCTTGGAGGTAAAATCATCCTAGGTTAAGAACCACTGCTCTAAGAAACCAAAAGGGCCATATCACACTATACCAACTAAGACTAGATTATTCATAACTGTTCCTAATTTTAGAATAGCTGGCTGCTCTGCCCATTAGGACTGGGGATGACAGCAGGGGCAAGACTGAAGAAATAGGCAGATCTCAGACGTTTCAGCAAAATTGCATGGAGTGTTCAAGATGAGAGGAACAGAAAAGCTGTAAGAGCTAAAATACCGGCAGAGTCACCAAAGGTAACAGAAGCATCACTTTTATTCTAGAACTGGGTAGGTAGGGCGAGTGTCAAGCTCTAACGCTGTAGTGAAATATAAAAATGGTCCCTAGGGCCGGTCCGTGGCTCACTCAGGAGAGTGTGGTGCTGAGAACACCATGGCCCCGGGTTCGGATCCTATATAGGGATGGCCAGTTTGCTCACTGGTTGAGTGTGGTGCTGACAACACCAAGTCAAGGGTTAAGATCCCCTTACCGGTCATCTTTAAAAAAAATAAAAATTAAAAAAATTAAATTAAATTAAAAAATGGTCCTTAAGTCAAATTCCAAGAAGTTAGGCAAGAGAAGGAGACAACACCTAATGGAACATTTTTTATTACTCTGAACTTCATAAACAATAAATCATTTAAAATTTTTAAAGAACTATTTAATCTGAGAATTGAGTAAATATTCTTTTTTATTTATTTTATTTTATTTTTTAAAGATGACCGGTAAGGGGATCTCAACCCTTGACTTGGTGTTGTCAGCACCACGCTCAGCCAGTGAGCGAACCGGCCATCCCTATATAGGATCCGAACCCGTGGCCTTGGTGTTATCAGCACCGCACTCTACCGAGTGAGCCACGGGCCGGCCCAAAATATTCTTTTTTAAAAACCCCAATTGCTACACTATTCTAGACAAATCACAATTAAGTTCTTGCCACCTCTAAATAAATAATAGTAAAGTCCCCAGAAGCCTATCATATAATTTTTGAATAATTAAGGATCTGCCAAGGAGAAGAGGATTCCAAGAAGCCAAGAGGCAAGCATCTAAAACCCAACCTAAATCTGACAGGAATTCTAGGGGTGTCTGGAATATAATTCTGAGAAGCCAAATGATGAAAAACAAAAAGTGATGCAGACATCTAGAGACTCTAATGTCATCTCAGGGACAATGAGAGCCAAGCAAGACAGTCTGATGGTATACCCTCACATAATCACTGTCTTCCATTATTTCTTCCTACTCATTCCACTTTATAGAAACAAACTATAGAACCAGCTGGGTGGAGACTCCAATCGAAAAAAGCTTGCAGTGAGCAGCAAATGCTGCTGTCAGGGGAAAAAAAAAAGTGAAATGATCATTTCCCTGCCAGACGTGAGGTGGAAATGGGGCGGAGATTTCTGGACAGTATAAAGGAGGGAAAATTGATTCCTGAACCATATGGCAGTTGTTAGAATGAATAAGAATAGAAGACAATAACATCAGTGAAGAAAACAGATTGATGCTCAACCTCCTGGAATCTGCAAGAATGGCAAAAGTGCTTTTTCCTAGCCTCCTTCTGGTCTAAGGAATGAGGATCTAATGCAATGTGCAGTACCACTAGGGTGTATGTTACAAACAGACAAAAATCCTATTCCTTAGTCAGTAAGATGCTTACAAACAACTAAACCTATGCCATGAAAGGCTGCAATTAATTGAGAAGCCCTGTGGCTGGCCAGGTGACGTAGTATTAGACTAACAAAAAAGTCCAATGGCACTTCAAGAAGTTGGGGGCAAAGGAAGGAGTGAGCAGAGCAAATCAAATAGCAGAGCATAAAGGGGGCCTACCAGTTCCAGAGATGCAGTCCCCTCCCAGTAGGAGTAGTTTACAGTTGCCAGAAGTGCCAGGAGGTAGAAGAGCACTGCAGGAGATGCAGTAAGCTTTCTGTAGTTGTGAACCTGTCTGAGAATCTCTCCTCAGATGATTCCCTCAAGTACACACAAGCAGAATTATGAGCAGAAAACTCCCAGACGACTCACGGTTACCCCCATGCCTACCTGAAGGGTCCATGGCCCTCAGACTGCAAAGTCTCACCACAGGGACTCTGCCGTTGATCCTCCATAACTGGGGCAAACATGCTCCACTCAAATCTCTGGACCTGAGTCTGCACATCTGTCAAAGATGAGCTAAATGCAAAAGTTTCTTCCAGCACTAAAACAAGACTTATGTGGAGGAACAACAATCCATTTCCTGGGAATGAGCATATGAGTTCATTGTTGCTGAGATCTCAGTCTGTGACTTCTCACTATGGATGACCTACAAAATCCAACTGGAAACACCATGTTCTCCCAGGAAAAATTCCATTAGAAGAAAAGATAAGGCAATCTCTGTCACTCACTAGAGCCACTTACCATCCAGCAGGTCTTCCTCATCATCCCTATCATGCTCCTCCATTGCCATCTCCTCCTCCTCCTCCTCCTCTTCCGCATCCTCCAGCTCCACATCCGGGTCCAGGTCTGGATCGCTCCCTGAGGCAGATTCGTCTGACATGGCTCCCAGAGGTCTTCAGTGGGCATTACCGACTCATGGTCCACTGTAGGGGTCCTAGAAGGAGGACAGGGGGCATCAGAATTACCAAGGGTTTCACTTAGGAGCACAAATCTTTCAAAGAAAAAAATGCTGACTATGAATTTCTTGTAGCTTTTCTAAGCAAGGCATGCTAAGCATACCCAAATCTCAAACTTCCCTATGAGTGTATGATAAAGTAAATATAGCAGAATTTTAACTTGCAGATTCACTGACCAATTCTCTTCATTCTTCTGTATATTTCAAATTTTTCAAAATAACATTGGGGGAGGGCCGGCCCGGTGGCGCACTGGATAGTGCGCTGCTTGGGAAGCGCGGCGGCGCTCCCGCCCGAGGGTTCGGATCC
>NW_007726487.1:399650-400020 GCF_000696425.1 Galeopterus variegatus | reverse complement strand
TTGCGATCCCGTTGCCGGTCCCCGGTCCGGTACGGGGGCAACACTGAGGGTTGCGATCCGTTGCCGGACACGGAAAAAGACAAAAGACAAAAAATAAATAAATAAATAACATTGGGGGAGAGAGAAGGAACAAGGTAAACAATCTTTTATAAGACAAACTGCTGCAGACAACCTTATCAACAACCAGGTTATCCTCAAGTTCCTCCAACCTCCCAAAATAAAAACTGAACCACAAGTCTCTAATTATTCAACACAAAAACTATTCCAGAACTGAAATCTCTCATTAATGTTAAGACAAAATTTGAAACAGAATTCCTATCCTCTCCTGAATAGAAACAGGAAAAAAAAAAAAAAAAAAAAAAAAAAAAAA
>NW_007726487.1:357590-398650 GCF_000696425.1 Galeopterus variegatus | reverse complement strand
TTGCGATCCCGTTGCCGGTCCCCGGTCCGGTACGGGGGCAACACTGAGGGTTGCGATCCGTTGCCGGACACGGAAAAAAGACAAAAGACAAAAAAAAAAATAAAAAAATAAAAATAACAGGAACAGAAAGTGTATGTATCTAGATGAGTCACATACTTAGCCTCTCAAGACAACTAAGGCAAAGAACACCTGAGAAATTATTTTGCAATAAAATTTAAATTTGTGCATTAATAATTCACTTCCAAAAACATCTGCAAGGCTGGCCAGTTAGCTCAGTTGGTTACAGCGCAGCCTTGGAACATCAACATCAAGGGTTCAGATCCCCACACCAGCCAGCTGCTAAAAACAAGAAGAAGAACAAAAAAAAAAACTCCAAAGTGCATTAATGGACAGGGAAGAAAGTTGAGCCACAAATGCAAATTAATATAACTAATGCTTAGCTACTATTCACTTAAGTGACTAGGCAGATTCCAAATCTGCAGAAATGACTATCCTGTATCTTTGGTTCATTTAGCAGGGTTTAGAAAGGAAGTAGTAAATCAAATAAGTATCAGCAGGGGCCAGCCCGGTGGCGCACTGGATAGTGCGCTGCTTGGGAAGTGTGGCGGCGCTCCCGCCCGAGGGNAAAAAAAAAAAAAAAAGAATATGAGACATTGAACCAGCCTCCTACTCAAAATGATTTAAAAACAGAGGACATTTTAAAATAGTGCCCAATGGGGCCGGCCTGTGGCTCACTCGGTAGACTGCGGTGCTGGTAACACCAAGGCCACGGGTTCGGATCCCATATAGGGATGGCCGGTTGGCTCACTGGTTGAGCATGGTGCTGACAACACCAAGTCAAGGGTTGAGATCCCCTTACTGGTCATCTTTTAAAAAAAAAATAATAATAAAAAAATAAAATAGTGCCCAAGCCATCAGACACCCATAACAGAGAAGAGACTGGAAAGTGATGGAATTCTTAAGTCTCATCAAATTTGGTTTTTCTCTTTCCCTCCCTTCCACAGGCCACTAAATTTCTTTACAGATTTGTAAATTTCTTTACAAATTTCTTTTACAATGATCTCTCTTCCCAGCTCTTCAGAACCATAGCAACTACTTAAGGGGTAGGTTTTGCTGTTACTGATCTACTTCCAAAAGGCAACGAAGGGAAAATGGCAGAGGAAAAGCTGGTCTTGGGAGCAGCAGCACAGTCAATTATGTTCTGTCTCTAAGGGGACACACACACACACTCACAGATACCTCCATGTGGTCACAGCTTTCCAGTTCACAGGCAAGGCAGCCCTGATTCAAGAACTTAGCTCTTAGTAGAACATGAGGGGAAAAGTTGATAAGGAAAAAAATGCATCTCTCCCATTTGCTTCTCATTCCATGTGAAACACTGCTTCAATCTCCAGTGAAGAGGGGCTCTGCCTCTAATGTGCAGAGAAACTAGCAGAATGATTATGGGTGTGCTGCACCTTAATGAAGACCTATGCTCCTACAAAGCAAATTCTGGGAATCAAGTTCTATTTTTAAGGAAACTAGAGAACCAGCTATTTCAAAGGAACTCTAAAGAGAATCACTCTGAACAGCAAATATTCAACCCCTAAGCAGGTTAATATGTCTATATTTAAAATATTGGGTTTGCTAAAAGGAGGCTATGATTATGAAGAAACCTACAGTCAATCCCAGTCCAACCCTCACAGCAATCTTGAGAGCGAAGAAAAACAGTTATTTTCCATCAAGAATGTTATTTGTTAACATACGAGTTTATTTTTTAATCAATTTTTATAATTTATCAATTTAATTTCAAATACAGCAAATATTGGTAAACATAACCCACGTAAACAGAAGCTCCTTGGGGTCCTCAATAATTTTTAAAAGTGTAAAAGGATCCTAAAACCAAAAAGTCTGAGAACTGCTGTTCTAAGACTACAAGTCTCTAAGATCTATTGTCTCTTCTGTCAAATTTTCAAGTTTCACAAAGAAAGAGAAATTGGCATTTTAAAAATATTAATAAGGGGCCGGCCCGGTGGCGCACTGCTACAGTGCGCTGCTTGGGAGTGCGGCGGCGCTCCCGCCGAGGGTTCGGATCCCACATACAGACCGGTTCCCACTCACTGGCTGAGCGAGGTGTGGGCGCAGCACCGAGGGTTGCGATCCCGTTGCCGGTCCCGGTCCGGTACGGGCGCGACACTGTGGGTTGCTATCCGTTGCCGGACACGAAAAAAGACAAAAAAGGAAAAAAATATATATATTAATAAGCAATGGACCAAATAAAATAAAATATTTAAACTGTTCCACACTATATTCAAATAAAAACCTATAAGATTAATCTGATCTACAAATTACATATACAGGTTATTTTATAATAAATGTAATTAGCCATCAAAGGCAAACTTTCTTTTTTTTTTTTTTCCTTTTTGTCTTTTTTCGTGTCCGGCAACGGATCGCAACCCTCAGTGTCGTGCCCGTACCAGACCGGGACCGGCAACGGGATCGCAACCCTCGGCGCTGCACCCGCACCTTGCTCAGCCAGTGAGCGGGAACTGGTCCGTATGTGGGATCCGAACCCGCGGCGGGAGCGCCACTGCGCTCCCAAGCGGCGCACTGTAGCAGTGCGCCACCGGGCCGGCCCCCAAAGGCAAACTTTCTCAGTGACTGAAATTAATACTACACTTGCAAAGTCATATTTTTACGTTTACCTCTGAATCTCTGCTATCCACATCCATTTAAAAAGGCCAAGGGGGATGGCTAGTACACTTAGTTGGTTAGAGCGTGATGCTGCTAACACCAAGATCCAGGACTTGATCCCTGTACTGGCTAGCCACCAAAAATAATAATAAAATAAAAATAAATAAAATTTCCCATACTGGCCAGCTGCCAAAAATAAATAAAATAAAATACAGTGAAACGATCAAGAGCTGAGGTTCTCTGTGTCCCTCCCTGCCCCCATACCCTCCCAGCCCCCAGCTTGGGCTCTTCATCCAAGAAGTCATTGAGCAGCACATCCCTATAGGGTCAGTCCCAGGCGTTTTGAATAAAGACTAAAGCTCTGGAAGGCCAGTTCAAGGGGAGCAACTGAAAGATTCATTTTATTCTCTATAGAATCATGGCCAGCAGGGGGGAAAAAAAGGTAGGGGGAGGAGAGTGAGAACAATTGGGTTCGTAGGATACGAACTGAAGCAGAGATGACAGTTTGAGCTACAAGAATCCTGTGTGACACAGGTATTGCTCTACCTAGAAACCTGGGCTCTGTAAAAGGCCACAAAAAATGATTACATCGTGTAATACTGAATATACTAAGTATTCTGATTTGAGCATCAAAAAAAAGAAACCTGGGCTCTGAAAAATTCACACACATACACATACACATTAAAATATCAGATCAGTATAACATGGGGGTGGTGAAAAGGGGAAAAAAGTAAGATCTCTGAATACGGGAATGAACCAAGAATGAGAGCAATTCTAGTTAAATATGGTATCATTCAACTTGTGAGCCCTGTATCTCTTCCTGCCCAGCTCTAACTTCTTAAGACGGAGATTACAGAGAAAAGGGTCCATATAGCAAGGACATGGAGAGTCCACTTTCCCCAGGTTTCCCTGAGCCTAATCCAATCTGTATATAGTCAAACTACCCACCAGACATGATCCTCGAAAGTTTTGTACAATTAGCATCCCAAGAAATCAAATCTCTTCTAAATAAGACTATGGCAGAGACCCTACATGAATCCTTTTATAATACAAATAATAACTACTGAGTTTGAGTTTGTGCTGATCACTTTAGATTTTCAATTACAAATTCTTTTTAAAATAGCTACAATCTACAAGGTACACAGGTTGTTCACATAGTGCAGTTATTCCTTAGTTCGTATCTACTACAAATAAAAGTTTTAATGGATGACTATTATTTTGTGATATATACTCTCATATTTTCAAAATACTGTACAGAAAAAAAATACTAATATTACTATGTTTACATGGTTATTCAAGTTTTTTACTTTGACTTTGCCAGTGACTTGGGCACTCTGTGCACTTTTATCCTCAAAGACACAGGTAAACTCTTCTGGCTCTGCATTTCACTGTTCTAAAATGAATGGTAATGTTAGCTGCAGACCCCTTATGGTGCTTGTGGTACAAGACAAAAATATATTTGGTCTTTGTCCCTGGTTTTTGGGACAGAGCTCCTAAATCCTTGGAATTTCCTGGTGATAGGAGTATCTTTTATTATTTATAAGCATCCCCTTTTGATCACACCATGCTTTATACTAATAAAGTGACTGAGGATAGGGCTCCTAGAGAGCCTTTCGATGGAACTGGTCACCAGAAAGACCAAGTGACTAAAGGGTAGAACTATCAGCTCCACCCACTGACCTCTGGAAAGTGGAGGTAGGGAGTTTGAGATTGTGCTCTGTAAAAACTCTTGAACAATGAGATTCAGAGAGCTTCCAAGTTGGTAAACACATGAAAGTGCTGGGAGGATGGCGTACCAGGCAAGGGCATAGAAGCTCTGTGCTCCCCATCCCCAATACCTTGCCCTATGTATCTCTTCCATTTGGCTGTTACCGAATTGTATCCTTTGTAGTAAATGGGTAAGCTTAAGTAAAGTGTGTTCCTGAGTTCTGTGAGCCATTCTAGCAAATTATCAAACATAAGGAGTGGGTCATGGGAATGCCCTATTTATAGACACTCAGTCAGAAGTTACAGGTGGCCTCAGATTTGAGACTGCTCACTGAAGTGGGGGCAATGTTGTAGGGACTGAGCTCTTAACCTGTAGGATCTGCTCTAACTCCAGGTTGTTAGTGTCAGAATTAAGCTGAATTGTTGAACATCAAGTTGGTGTCCAGAGAACCAAAGAATTGGTTGTTGGCATTGGTAGCACCAGTTGGTGTTTGGAGAAGTGGTTATTGGTGTTGGAAATCCAGTGCCACAGTGATTTACGTGGCAAATCACAGCAAAAAGTTTGTATCTGCAAAGTGCAAGAGAAAGTTTGAAGATCCATTTCTTGACTTCCCATGAGAAAAAAGAAATTGTAGAATTTACATCAATGCAACAGGTAAAATACACCTTTAAACTACTAAATGCCACATTTCTAGTTGACTTATATTAATAATTAAATGGTACAGGGGTTTCCAAGGTCTAGGGTTTGAACCCTGTACCAGGCAGCCACCAAAAATAAACAAACAAATAAATGGTACAGAGTGTTTGGAAATGGAAATCTATAGTGGATTCCACCCCCTCGATTCACATAGGAAGAAAAGAACCCCAGATTAACCAAATCTGTTTCAGATGCACTGGTTTCTATATAGCGAATGGATAATAAAAACTGATTATTGGGCTGGCCCGGTGGCGCACTTGGTAGTGCGGCGCTTGGGAGCGCGGCGGCGCTCCTGCCGACGGTACGGATCCCATGTAGAGACCGGTCCGCTCACTGGTTGAACGCGGTGCGGGCGCGACACCGAGGGTTGCAATTCCGTTGCCGGTCGCGGTACGGGCGCGACCCGGTCCGCTCACTGGTTGAACGCGGTGCGGGCGCGACACCGAGGGTTGCAATTCCGTTGCCGGTCGCGGTACGGGCGACACTGAGGGTTGCGATCCCATTACCGGTCACGAAAAAAGACAAAAAAAAGGAAAAAAAAAAAAAAAACTGATTATGAGAATTAGGAGAAAACTAGCTGAACAAATGAAAATCATTAATGATCTAAGCAGTTCAAAATACATATACAGTAACAATCACCAGTTTATTAGATACCTCCCCTCCCTTGGCCTACATATCCCCTTAGACTTCCAAATCTATTAGTAGCTACTAAAATGTTGAAGAATCAAATTACACAAATGAGTTCTATTCAAACACAAGCCCTTTCCTCTCAAGGTGGCACCAACTTTCCATAGAATGCCAAGAGGAAGTCAGGATCAGAATGAGAAGTACAAGACAAGGCCCCTGGGACTGACTGGGTACACCTCAGCGCATATGTAAAATAATCCTCCAAGACTGTTTCAGATTAGAGGAAACTAAATGCAATGTGTGATCCTGGGTTAGATGCTGGACCTGAGGGAGAAAATAATTTATAAAGGCCAGTACTGGGGGCAAACGATGCAACTGAAAATACACTAGATTGTGATTATATAATTGTATTGTATCAATATTAAATATCCCGATTTTAAGAATTGGTCTGTGGTTATGTAAAAGTATGTCCTCAGGAAATACTTAATAAAGTATTTAGTGGGAAAAATAAGTAAATAACTTTCTAAAAGACCATTAGCAAGGAAGAGAATAAATTTTTATGTTCCTAGTTCTCTAAAGATTTAAACACTTAACAAGTACAAAAATATTTTATTTCAAAGTACAGATTTGAAATATTACCTAACTGACCATTCTGTATAGTTAATTAGTTACAAATTAGTAACAAACTCCCTTTCCTTTAAGATACAATGATTTAGGGTTAAAAAGGCTAATTAATTAGGTCTCCTAGCATCCCCACACACAGACAGAATGTCCTATTTTTTTTTTTCTTTTTGTCTTTTTTACTGACCGGTAACGGGATTGCAACCCTCGGTGTCGCGCCCATACCGGGGACCGGCAACGGGATCGCAACCCTCGGTGTTGCGCCTGCACCGCACTCAGCCAGTGAGCGGGAACCGGTCTCCACATGGGATCCGAACCCTCGGCGGGAGCGCCGCCACACTCCCAAGCGGCGCACTCTCCAGTGTGCCTCCGGGCCGGCCCCAGGATGTCCTATTTTTAAGTGGTGGGTTGCTTTCCCTCTTCCACTGAGCCCACCAGGACTGGAACCATCATCTCTGAGGCAAAATCTCACTTGGTCTATCTCTAGAAAGCTCTAGGCATGATCAACGAATGTAATAAACAAATGGCACCCCACAAGCAGGTTGAAATTGAACTCACCAATTTGTCTTCCCTCTTTGTGTAGATGTGGCCCTATTCTGAATAGTATTCTAATGAGAATTTAGATAGATTACATGTCTCACTATCACTTTATGGTTAGAATAACTAAGGTTATTCTAACCTGTGCCCAGTTCTGTCTTAGGCTCTTATGCACACACACATGCACACACATGTGCGTGCACACACACACTTCAGCCCTGTAGAAATAAGATAGTTTAAGATTCACACCACTTTGAACCGATCAATTGTTTATGTAAACTTGCCCTAAAAGTCTCTCTCTAGTCTAACATGAAATAAATACTGAAGAAAACAGTGACATATGAATATTAGCAAAGATTAGTGGGAAAGAAAGTGCACACCTGACCTAAAGCCAATATAGTAAAGTAGAAAAAGGCTTCCTTCAAACTAATACTCCTATAACTTCTCTGGGGAAAAGCATATGAAGTCTGGACAAAACCCAGGCTATAGATTTTATGAGGACCTGCAGGAAAACCCTATTTCTGTAAGTGGAAACAATGGATGTTAACCCTTGGGAGGAAGGGCCATCTGTCAAAGTCTAGAACACAGCCTATTTGTGCACATACCCCCATTATTCAAATAAAGAGGCTATTCCATGGAGACAAGGCCAAACTTCATTACACCAAATGGGAAGTACGGAGACCAAAATAATTCACACAAGGACCTCATTGTCATGGTAGAGGGGACAAAGGACAAAAGCTGGGATGAACTAAAAGCCTGAGAAAAAAGTGTCTGACAGTTATTTTGGAGGACAAAAATGATCAAAGGGAAAGATGGAAAGGCTAGCAATTTATTAAACCCAAAGCCTAGGCACTTTCTTTATAAAGACACTGTGCTGGGCACTGTAGGGGTGGTACAAGTACATGCTTCAAAGAACAAAACTCATATGTAGAACAAGAAGCAGTAAGACTATCTGACTCCAAAACAGAAAGAATCAACAAAATGTCATTTTGGGCCACCAAAGAAGTCTCCACCATCCGAATAAATACCAAACACCAAATCAAATCTAACCATAACATAAAATATATCGCTAATACGAAAATGAAAGATAGCACTATTGCCCCACCAGGAAATTTAGGATGCATTTTCCTCACTAATTGCACTAAACAGTACCATCTGGGGCTTCATGGCCCTCTCTAAACAGGGCAAGGCTGTGCCCTGAAATTAAACCCAAACCTCTGCTCATCAGCACTCATTATGTGTATTAGTCCATTTCTGTTACTTATAGCAGAATACTTGAACCTGGATAATTTATAAAGAAATGAAATTTCTTTCTCACAGTTTTGGAGGCTGGGAAATCCAAGGTCCAGGGAACACATCTGGTGAAGGACTTTTTCTAGGTGGAAACTCTACAGGGTCCTGTGGCAACCAGGTGTCACATGGTGAGAATGGGCTAAGCAAGAGAAAGCTAACCTTCTCACTCACTCTCCTTATAAAGCCATCAAAACCATGCCCATTACTCCATGAATGGGTCAATCCATCCATGAGGGCACAGTCCTCAAAATCTAATCACCTCAAAAAGGCCCTGCCTTTCAAACACCAAAATTGAATTTCCCACCCTCTTAACACTGTTACAATGAGGGTCAAGTTTTCAATACATGAACTTTTGGGGTACACATTTAACCTACAGCACCATGCCAACCTACACCAGTTGGCAACCACTGCCTAAGAAAATCTAGTTGACTGTGAGCAAAGAATAGTTGGAAAACCTAGAGACAACTGCCAAACGTCAAGGACAGGGACTCTAGGCCTGCACTTGAGCCAAAAGGTTAACGAAGTTCCAATCTTCTGGTCAGTCAGGCAACACACATAGTCATTAAACATTCTTGTGACCTATTTTCAAGTAAACGTTTCCATAGCACTACAGTGAAAATAAAAATGTCTGTACAAAAAAGGGAAGGGGAGTGAATGATAGAAAAAGGACAGGATGAGGAGCTAATCCTCACTCCTGCTCACCACAGCACATAAGAATGAGAACTGCAACTCACTGTTACATAACAGTGACGCTGAACAAAAGGCCCAGCTAAGTCAATGATAACAGCTGCAGAGCATTATAAACCCAATACTGAGGCTGCCACTCAGTCATACTAAGTGATAAACTACTAAACACCCCATATCACAGCCATTTTCAAAATCTCATCACCTCTACCATTAACTAAAGACAAAAAACAGGGACTGCCCTGTTAGGTCAGTTGGTTAGAGCACAGTGTCAAGAACACCAAAGTCAAGGGTTCAGATCCCTGTACTGGCCAGCTATACAAAAAAAAAATACAAAAAAAAAAAAAAGACAAAAAACATGAGCTTCCATAACAAACAATTCTAACAGGAGGGCATCTTCACATTCAAATGTCTCCATTTTATTTTTTTATTTTCTTATTTTTATTTTTTGTCTTTTTGTCTTTTTTCATGACCGGCAACGGATCGCAACCCTCAGTGTCGCGCCCGGACCGGGACCGGCAACGGGATCGCAACCCTCGGTGCTGCCCCCGCTCCTCGCTCAGCCAGTGAGCGGCCGGTCTGTATGTGGGATCCGAACCCTCGGCGGGAGTGCCGCCGCGCTTCCCAAGCGGCGCACTGTAGCAGTGCGCCACCGGGCCGGCCCCCAAATGTCTCCATTTTAAAATATTCCTGCTCTCAGTGAAGTTCATATCATTAAGTTATTTTTGCATTAGCTTCGATATGACATACTGGGCAAGCCTCTAAGACTTTTACTTGATATTAGTACTATACAAACTTTACTCTTTACAATAAAAATTTAGAAAATATAAGAATAATTATATATTTGGGGATTGGATAGGCTTCTTAAAAATACCACTCACATAAAAGGATGAAAAGGACCTACGCAGTTTTACAAATTTCTTCATTGCTGCTATTATCTTGATCAATAAGTATGACATACAACCCATTTCAAATTTCAGAATTAACACAAACTAGGAGCTGGCCAGTTAGCTAAGCTGGTTAGAACACAGCCCTGTAACACAAAGGTCAAGGGTTCAGATCCCCATACTATCCAGCCCAAAAGAAAAAAAAAGAATTAACACAAACCAAGATTAAGTGTGTCATTTTATACTTTTCCCACTGATTCCACTTCTGTAGCAAAAGCCTGTCAAATAATCTGTAAAAGAAATTTTTATAAAAGTACTAGAGGGAGTACTTAAATAAATAACTGGTGGAAACCAACAAGACAGCAACACAATGAGAAATGCACATCTAACAAGTTGAAGGACTTCCTACTTGGCACCTTGGCAGACAACAACTTTGCAAACTCTCCCACTGCAAAACACCTAGAAAGGTGGATAAAATTCTAATAAGCATTCTTCTTAAATGCACAGCTGTGTTCACAAAAAGGTAATAGAAATCCCCAAGGAACAAGAATGAAAAACAAACTGAAAACACAGACCAATACACTTGAGAGCTGACACTGCAGCAGTTCTGGGGGAAGGGGAACATGCCAATCTTGGGGAAAAAAATAAAAGATAAAAGACAATGCCTTGAGCTCAAAGAAGCTAAAAAGGAGAGACTGTGACATCTACATAGAGCCAGGACTTTGAAGAGCTATACTCTAATGAAAGAGTGGAGTAGAAAAAATTCCGCCCAACAACACAGAAGACAACATAAAAACTTGTGTCAACCTAGGTTAGAAGAGGGAAAAAAGGTATACAATGGGAATCTGAAATCATCAGTCGGCCCTCCAACCAGTTTGAGGTTTGAGCACACACTACACATCTACATGATCCAAGAAGTTAACCAAAACTCAAGTGGCTGCCTAGAAGCAAATGCAAAACATCTCTGGGACATACCTCAGGTCACAAAAGATATTCCCACAGATACAGCCTTGCTGAATATGAATGCACAATCCAAAAGTACTAACACATGAGGGACTAACCAAACAAATGCAAGAGCCAACAGGGTCAGACTCCTAAAATCTTCTGATAATAGAATTACCAGATTAAAGGAGATAAACTACATAACTATCTCAAATGATGCAGAAAAGGCTTTGATAAAATTCTAAACCCATTTGTGATTACAAAAGCAAACATACTCTTAGCAAACTAGAAGAAACCTTCTTTTACCAGATAAAGGGGGTCTATCAGAAACCACCACCACACCTAGTATTAGCATACCCTTTAAATTCAGGAACAAGGCGAGGTTGTATGCTATCAGTGTTTCTATCAACATCACATTACAGATTCTAACCAAGTAAGGTGGGGGGAAAAAGGTATAAGGACTGAAAGAAAAAAAGAAAATTGTCAACAGTCAGGAATCACATTATTTCAATGCAGAAGATCTAAAGGCAAACTATTAGAAATTCAGGTGAGCTCAGCAAGGTGGTTGGATAAAAGATCAATACAGAGGCCAAGCCCGTGGCTCACTTGGGAGAGTGTGGTGCTGATAACACCAAGGCCACAGGTTCGGATCCCCTATAGGGATGGCTGGTTTACTCACTGGGTAAGCGTGGTGCTGACAACACCAAGTCAAGGGTTAAGATCCCCTTACTGGTCATCTTTAAAAAAAAAAAAGAAAGTATAATTTTAAAAAATACTACTTACAATAGCAACAATAACTATATGGTATGTTCCTGATGCTCAATTCTGGCAACTCATTCACGCTTCTCAGCATCAGAGGACTAGCAATTAGACTGAGTAGTATACAGGAGTGAAAAGGCCTCTTTGTTCTTTTCTTTGTGTGTGTGTGATATGGTAACATGTTATCCTTTATTAATGTACTAAATAATACATTTAAAATAAAGGCAAGCTAAAGTTAAATTTTATTTTTTAAAGACATATTGCTGCAAAGATTCGTTCCAATCATAACTCTTACATCTACCCATGTTACAAAAGGTTTTGCCATTTTATAAGAGTTAAGAATTCTTATTTGATCTGTAGGCCTCTTTGTTCTAATCTCAGCTCCAGACACTGACTTCAGGAATCGCCTACTCTCCACTGTCAACAACAAAATGGGAAGAAATAAGGCTTCCCTCATTTGGACTTGTAGAAAAGAATCAAACACATAATCCTCAAATGAAAACCTGTTGCTTAACAGCATCCTATTACAAACATATAAATAATGTGCACTACATGCTCCTACAAAGCTGTGACTGTCCTCTTTTAACTCTTTTATTCCCCTATTGTATCACATTTGAGGTAGTTTCTTCAACAGGGTATATCAGGTTTAGCCAAGAAGCCAATACCCATGCTTTGCTGAATCCTAATAATACTAATTAGCCTTTTTCAGAAGGCTAAAGGAAAGAGCAGTCTCCGAGAGCTCCTCTTATACCTCTTATCCAGTTCCTCCATTCCTAACTTCTCACCATATGTATACATGTGATTAGGCATCCTATATAACAAACCTCATATCTTCAGTTACATCTAAAGGAGGGCCCAAACCTAATGCATTCTGCTAACTGTGGCCCAGAATGAAGCATTCCTTGTATTCCTGTGTAAGGCAGAGACAACTTGCTTCACTGCTTTGGAGAAGATACCCCTGGCCTATTGATTTCCTGAAGCATTACCAGCCCTGGCAGCAGCCTCAAACACTTCAGAAGGCTTCTATCTATACAAGCCATTAACACCAGGATAAAGATGCTATAGGCAGGCTACTTGGCTGAGTTGGTTAGCATATGGTGCTGATAACACCAAGGTCCAGGGTTCAATCCCTGTACTGGCCAGTTGCCAAAAAAAAATAAAAGAAAGAAAGATGCTACAGCTGGCAGACTCAAAACCCCAGAAAGCCCACCAGTAACTGAGACAATTATTTAATCTTGCTTTCCAAAATTTGTCCTCCTCTGGGCTGCCTCTATATTTGACAGGAAGTAAAAGATTTTTAAGAAAGATTTAGAAATAACCACAGCATGTTTGGAGAATTATGTAAGAGGAACTTCAGTGAAAGGAAAGGAATCATGATCTGAGGACAAGCTGATAATCTATCACCTAATAACTAATATTCTCACATCTGGGCCTTTCCCAGGGCTGGGTAAGAGTCAACACTTTCATCATTTGCAGACTTAACAATCAGTTAAAACGCACTAAATGTACTACCAAATACATACAGAAAAGAGTTTAAAAAAAAAAAAAGGAATAAGCCCTTTTCAGCAAAATGATATAGCAAATGCTATGGTATTACTATGTTCTAACTCTTGACCCTGATGATTTCTGATAAACACACTGGAGGGAAAATCACAACATACAAACCAGGAAGGAGGTTCTTTTAATAAAATGCACATTCTCCGTACCCTGACATAAAGAGACTCTGAGGTCTTGGATTAGGATGTTCTTTGAATTTTCAGAGAAAGAGTAGAATGGATGAATGAAAGAGAACCAGTACTTGGAAAGCTGTTACGCCATATAAAACCAAAGCCATATTTAAAGGATATAGACTCCTAGGATACTAGTCAAAGAAGAACACTGAGGGGTTGGCCAGTTAGCTCAGTTAGAGTGTGGTGTTGTTAACACCAAGGTCCAGGGTTCAATCCCTATACCTGCCAGCTGCCAAAAAAAAAAAAAAAAAGAATACTGAATAGCAATGGAGGTCCAATTTTAAAAAGGAAGAGGAAGATATACAAAGATATATCTAACATATACAGGTACCAAAATCTGAAAAACTTAAAGTCCTCTTCTTAAAAATAGGTTTATATCCTACAGGTCAGAAATTAACCCTTACTTACTCCAAGTTGTTTAAATTAACAAAACAGTTCACCACTGTGGAAGATCTGGTGGTCTCTGGAATGTCTGCTTCTAGAGAGTCACATCTCCAAAAATTCTGTTCAGCTCAACAAAGACTTATTTATTTATTTTTTGGTGGCTGGCTGGTACAGGGATCTTGACGTTGGTGTTATTAACACCACACTCTTCCCAACTGAGCTAATCGGCCAGCCCTCAACAAAGACTTATTAAACAACTATCATCCACAGGGGACACAAAGATACACAGGTGAGGTCAACTCAGGAAAGGGGAAAAGCATTAAGAGGAGTGAGGCCCAAAGTGAATTTTGAAGAAAGAACTGGACAGAGTTAGGTAATGTCCAGGGAGTCAGAGAGGAGACAGAGATACTGACTGGGGGTGACTGAGGAAGAGTTCAAAGATAGGGAACTTCATGACAATGATTCAAGACAAGAAAGAGCAGAATGTGTTTAAGGAAATCCACAAAGTTTGTATTAGGAAGTATAAGAGAAGAATAGAAAATGAGCCTGGAGAAGTAACAGGGCCAAGGTCATGGAGCGCCCTAAATACCTGCTAAGGAGATTGGATTTTATCCATCAAGGAAGAGCAGAATGACATGATCAGAGCTGTCTTTTATAAAGATCACTCGGCAACATACAATGATGTTTAAAAGTACATGTGACACAGTCTCAAGCTGAAAAAAAAAATTCCTGGCTCATTTTGCTATGTGACATTGGGCAAGTTACTTAGTCTCTCTGGACTACAGCTTCCTCCCTTGTAAAATGATGGTATCCCCTACCTTCAAGGTTTCTTAAGAGGATCAAGTGGTGAATAAATATAAATATAAATTGTACTATGAGGACCCACAGCTCAGAATTTAGCACACTGGAAGTATTCAAAACATGGTCCAGAAGAAAAATTTGCTGGAAGAAATGTGGAAGATGGAATAAGAGGGGATAGAAGCTAGAAGACCAGTTAAAAAGCCAGATGAAAGGCCAGATTTGAGAACTATTTAGGTGGTAAAATAAACCAGGCTAATGGAGTATTGTTATTCAAAGCTCAATGAAGGAGTAAAAGACACAGGGGTTTCTTTCCCAGGTTTCCCTAACCAGGGCCTAGGGTACTGCTGTCACCTCCTCCTTGGACACCAGCCCAGGTGAAGACCAGAGGCCACACATATCTCAGCTTTTACTATCAGCACCTCTGAAGAAGTGGTAGGTGTATCACAGGATGGGAGCTCCTTGGTGTCAGATAGACCTGGTTTAATGGCAACACTTAACTGAAGCAAATTACTTAGCTTCTCATCTGTACAACTGGGGTAATGACACCTACACCTCAGGTGCTGTGAGGATTCACACAGCATATAACCCAGTAACATAATAAGCAATCAATAACTTAGCACAACACAAATAAATCCAACATAGATGTAAAACATATTTTACAGTCTCTCATGAAAACACTGTATAGCCTTACCATGGCTCCAGCTCATTTTGAAGTCCCTGTAGCTGAGACTGCCCAGTACACATCAGTATGTTGGCTCTCACATAGGCAACCAACGTTCCATTTAGGGAGAGCCTGTTTTTAATTCCAATATGTATGTAACATCTTCCACCATAACATGTGCTATATGGTTCCTAAACAAATAAAACTGGTTTCAGAGAACTCATCTGGAGCAGCAGCTGGCATAGTTTTACCCAAAAGTTCAGTAAAAAATTGGCTCCAAGCCCAGAAAACAGGCATTTCTCCCAGACAAAATTAGATAAACCAATTCTAAAAACAATGAGTGAATAAAACAGTAGAGAAGAGAAGAACTCAGAAAGAGCCAGAATAATCCACACAGAAAGGCCCATCCATAGTCAAGAAGGGAAGCAAAAGAGTTCCGGAATGTATCAGTTCAGATGTGAAGCAGTCAGGACAGGCAAAGAATTACCAAGTGTAAGACACCAAAGTTACTAAATTTAAGATATATGGGACATAAATACTCTCCATGTTAAGTCAGAGGAAAGATTTATGGAAGCAGTAAGAGTCAAACACCCTACCCACATTGAGATTCAAGATTCCTCATGTGATGGGCCCGTCTGTGGCTCACTTGGGGGAGTGTGTTGCCGATAACACCAAGGCCAAGGGTTCGGATCCCTATATATGCATGGCCAGTTAGCTCACTTGGGAGAGCGTGGAGCTGACAACACCAAGTCAAGGGGTAAGATCCTCTTACCCGTCCTCTTTAAAAAAAAAAAAAAAAAAAAAAAATTCCTTGTGTGAGGTTAGAAAACTGGGGAAGAATATCAGTGGAAACAAAATTAGACACATTAAATGTGAAAGAGTAACAGTTTCTACCTCAATAGGCTATTTTGTTGATTCTGCTGTTACACAGTTGATTTCTCTTAAGGAATGTACTGGCTGTATACCTCATAAAGCATTCTTTGCTATTTCAGTTATGGAATAGCGTAAGTGAATTTTCAAGAGAGAAAAACTTGCCAACATGCTTTTGACATGGTATTGATCTTTAAGATGCCTCCATGCACAAGATTTTGAAAACAAAAAATGGAAAAACGAAAACAAGCCTTTCTCTAAACATCTAAAAAAAATTTTTTTTAAACATTTAACCTGAAATATACACTGCAGAATCAGTAGATGAAGAGTGTACAGAGGCCATCTGGCAGATGAGACCAGGTCACAAATATCTGGTAGAGGAATTTGGGCTGAGAGCCCAAATTAAATAGGTTAATTAAATAGCTTAAATAGATTAATCAGTGAATTCTACTTTACACTAACCCAAGCTTATAAGACAGACCTGATGAAGTTCATGAACAAATCTGCCACGATATGAAACATGGCTTGTCAAAGAGGCTTCTGACCTATTGAGGAAGAGCATTTCTAATAACATAAAGTAGATATTTGCTAGACCAAACTTCAGGAAGATCTGAGACTATTTTTACAATATATAATGTTGTATAAGAAACACGAAAAACTTATTAACATTTAGATCACAATTTAAAAAATAAAATTATACACATGCAAGTATTTATATATGAACAGGGAAAAAAAGACCAGAAGGAAATGCAGCAAATGTTAAAAATTTTTATCTCTGGGTGGTGGTTTTACAAAAAAGAGTTACTATTTTCTTTATTCTTTTGTTTTTGTAATAAATAGATATGACTTTATACTCACAACTATAAAATCAGCATTTTATCTTTATACATGCATTCTCTCTGTGTAAAGTCAAGCCATCAGTGAACAAATCCTCCCTGGCTAAAATCTAGCTTAGCTTCATCTCCATCCTTAGCAGTATCATACATATTTTTCAGGCTGTGGCTGCTCCTACCCACGTCCACACCCAGAGACCAACAAGCATAAGTTCTCATACTGCCAGCAAAGGTTCTTTGGATGTCTACTACAGGGGATCTATTTTAGCCAGTGTTCACATGGGGGCTTAAAGCCAGCATGTGTAAAAAGATTATCCATAGTCAAAGTCATTATTGAAAAGCCTTTTGAACTGCCCATATAAATACACTATAGTTTTATGTATGCATTCCTATAGATACATATATAGAAAATTAATTCCAAAAGGGTATAATATTCAGAAATTAAACCCCTCATGTGTTTTGCCGCTCCAACCAGTCTAGCAATTATCTGAAGATTCCAGTTCCCCATATCTACCCTCCTCCTTATGAGTTCCAACATGTCTTTGTGAGCCAAAAATTTTCTATAGCCCTCAATTCTTCTTTTTTCCTACAGAATACTAACCGACCCATCACAACCCACTGACCTAGCCACCTAAACAACTTCTCTTCTGTCAAGGTTTAAGAATTTTTTATTTATGGGTTTTGTCAATTATATTAACTATAATGGGATTGATTGCATCCACTACCTGTGGGTATTCCACTCACTGAGTGAACTGGTGAGTTAAATTACCTCACTATTAGCACTGGCCAGTTAGCTCAGTTGGTTAGAGCATGGTATTGTAACACCAAAGTCAAGGGTTCAGATCCCTTTACCAGCCACTGCTAAATAAATAAACAAATAAATAACAATTACCTCCCTATTTAAATTATCCTCCCCCCTTCATTTTGCAAAGTGCATAGTTGAATTTAAGCAAGGTAAAATGTTAGATGTAATTCCACTATACATTAGACGACCTTCATATTGGGGGTACAAAAAGGAATCTTAGTATTTGTGGGTTTACTAATAAGGTAGTTTAAGGAGACAATAAAGAGTACATTTATTAAATGCCTAATGAATAATAGAGACCCCAAGCGCAACAGAGTTCAGAAAAGGAAGCAACAGAGTCTGAGGTTTGGATACGTTGAAAGGATTCCTGGAGGAGGCAGACTTTGAGAAAACCCCTGAAGCATGACAGAATTAGGCAAGTGAGGAGTAAAAGAGAGGACATTCCATGCAAGGAACCATGGTTTGGATCTGAGGAACACTAAACAGGCAGAAAGTGTCAGGCTTTCTGGAAACAGAGATAAAATGATTCATCAGTAAATATTGATTAATCACCTACTATTAACCACACTGGTAGGCACTGAAGATACACAGATGAGAGGATCCTTGTTATAGAGTAATGACTGGAGCCCTCCAGGGATCCTCTGGTGAACTGATACACATATTTAAACATACACCATTAGCAATCTGATAAATACAACAATAATACAAATGACTAAGGTTCTTCTCTCAACTGATGAATGGACAAACAAAACATAGTATATCCATTGAATGGAGTATTAGTCAACAATAAAAAGGAATGAACTACTAATACATGCTACAACATGGATGAACCTTGAAAACATTATGCTAAGGAAAATAAACCAGTTGTAAAAGGCCTCATATTATATGATTCCATTTATATGAAATGTCCAAAATAGACAAATCCATAGAAACAGAAAGTAGGTTAGTTGTTACCAAGGGATTGGAGGGTGGGGTGCGGGGAATAGAAAGTGACTGCTTAACAGGTATGGGTTTCTTTTTGTTGTAATGAAATATTCTGGAATTAGATAGTGGTGATGATTACATACCTTGTGAATATACTAAAAACCACTGAATTGAATACTTTAAAAAGGTGAACTTTGTGGTATATGAATTACATTTCAGAAGAAAAAAAAAGGAAGGAAGGAAGGGAGGGAGAGTGGGAAGTAGAAAGGTAGAAAAACTGACGGGGACAGAGAAGTTAATAATATTGCCTGGAAGGACTAGTAAAGGCTTTCCAGAGGAGACAACAGATCTGAGTGTTAGAAGACAAACAGAGTACTCCTTCAGCAGAGAAGGATGAAGTCATTCAGGGAGAGGGAATGACACATGCAAAAGTACAGTTCCATGGGGCTAGACGTTGTGGGAGGCGGTAAATGGGGGGACTGCAAGAGATGAGAAGTGGACAGGCCAGATCTTGACCCTGCAGAGTCCTGGGGACCTTGGTAAGGAATCTGAACTTTGACCTCTACAAGGATTGGCAAAAATGTGACACTTGGCACCATTTTCCTGTCTGTATCTCTGGCAGACATAACTATTATACCATTCACCCATGCAGAATTCTGAAGTGGCCTCCATATCTATCTCCACACGATCCTCCCCACAACTCATTTGCCCCCAGTGGAAGCCACTGAAGGAACTTAAGCAGAAAAATGGCATCATCCGAATTTCCAGTCTAAAAAGAAACTCTGGTGAAGTGATGTCATCAACATGGCAGAATAGACAGTTCCCAGCATCACTCTCCCCCACAACTGGTCAATTTACAACTATAAAAATGTAAAGACTACCAACCTGGGACAGCTGGAGCTTGCGGGAAGAGGAGAAGAGACCCACAGAGTTTGTGAAGGAGGGAGAAACCACAGCCAGGAGAAGAGACAGCTCAGACCATTGTGAGCCCCTGACGCTTCAGGGACCACCCCATGAGCACAGAGCAAAAACCAGCAAAAGCCACAACTGAACCCTTCATGTGAAGTTGCTTGGAGTTTGCAGGAGATAAGAAGGCCTCAGAGCACATCATACTAGCCCTCAGACCAGCAAGACACTGACAGGGTTCTCATGGACCCACACAGGAGCAAGGAGGCTCAGCTGACCAAAGAAAGCACTCAGAGACCAGTGAGTCATTGAGAGGAACCCCCACATGGCCTGCCCTACAAGTGTTTGTACTGAGGGGTGGGGAGGCAGGGAACTGGCCCACCAGGGGAACACTGGGGTACAGTGTGGGTAGCTGATCTGTCTCCCATTCAGCACAGGGCCACTCAGCAGAAACTGGTCAGGGCGATAGAACTGCAGGGGGTGCACTTGGCTGGAAAGACTCAGTTCTGGACCAGAATTTCCACATAGTCCAGGTGTATTTGACTTCACAAGACTCAGAAGTGATTAAAAGGTCAACAATTAAAATCTGATCCATGCAGGGCTGGCCCAGTGGCGCACTGCTACAGTGCGCCGCTTGGGAGCGCAGTGGCGCTCCCGCCAAGGGTTCGGATCCCACATACAGACCGGCTGCTCACTGGCTGAGCGAGGGTCGGGCGCAACACCGAGAGTTGCGATCCCGTTGCCGGACACGAAAAAAGACAAAAAGGAAAAAAAAAATCTGATCCATGCAAAAAGCCTTCCCCAGAGAATCAGCAACAAACACCAATTTATCTCAACCACAGGGCTCAAGCGCTGGTCCACACAGGAAGTTCCCCCAATTTTGGAATTAAAAAGTACAATGAGTTAGTTCCAGAGCAAGGTTTAACTTGTGGTGGAACTGAAAAAAAAAAAAAAAAAATCCGACCAGAGACAAAGCTCTAACATAAAACCAGTAAAGATCTAACAGCACTAAAGAACAGCTATAAAACCTAGAAGAGGTATCAGTCTCCTTAAATGCCCACATATCAACATAAAGACACCAAAGATAGAGAAAGAACAGAGAAATATGACACCATCAAAGGAAACATGGCACAAGCAATGGACTCAGGAACAACGAATTTATGAAATTCTGACTGAGAATTCAGAATAACCCTCTTAAGGATGTCAGAGAATCGCAAGAAAATACAGATAGAAAATTAAATGATATCTGGAAAACAATCCAGGAGCAGAATGAGAAACTTGACAGAGGAATTGAATCAATCAAAAAAAAATATTCTGGAAATAAAGAATACATTATCTGAACTGAAAAACTCAAAAGAAAACTCCAACCGCACACTTAAACTGAGGAAAGAATCAGTGAGCTTGAAGATGAAACATGTGAAATTAACAAATCAAGGAGCAGGGCCGGCCCTGTGGCTCACTCGGGAGAGTGCGGTGCTGATAACACCAAGGCCAAGGGTTCGGATCCCACATAGGGATGGCCGGTTGGCTCACTGGGTGAGCGTGATGCTGACAACACCAAGTCAAGGGTTAAGATCCCCTTACCGGTCATCTTTTAAAAAAAAACAAAAAAACAAAAAAACAAATCAAGGAGCAATAAGAAAAAAGAAAAAAGAATAAGAAAAAAGGAAACAGAAATACAGCAAATATGGGACTCCCTCAAGTGAAATAACCTCCACATAATTGGCATACCTAAATGAGAGGAAAAAGGAAGAGATGTAGAAAGCATATTCAAGAAAATAATGGCTGAAAATTTCCCAAGTATGGAGAAAGATAACAGCATCCAGGTACAGGAAACTCAGAGGTGGTCAATAAAATTCAACCCAAGAAGGAACATCCCAAGGCACGTTAAAAATTATAAAAAAGCAAAGACAAATGAAAATGAAAACACAACATACCAGAACCTATGGGACACAGGAAAAGAAGTTCTAAGAGGGAAGTTTATAGCAATAAATGCTTACATCAAAAGAGAAGAAACAGCCAGCCATCAAAACAACAACAACAACAACAAAAAAGAACACTTCAAATAAACAACCTAATATTATACCTAAAAAAACTAGGAAAACAAGAACAAACCAAACCACAAATCAGTAGAAGGAGAAAAAATAAGGATGGCCAGTTAGCTCAGTAGGTTAGAGTGCAGCCTTATAACAACAAGGTCACAGGATTGAATTCCCATACAGGCCAGCCACAAAAAAAAAAAAAAAAATTTTTAATTCTAAAGAAAAAAGAAACAAAGAATTCATTTTTTGAAAAGATAAAACAAAACAGATAAAACCTTTAGTTAGACTAAAAAAGAAACAGAGAGAAGACTCAAATAAATAAAACCAGAAATGAAAAAGGAGACTTTACAACTGATACCACAAAAATACAAAGGATTATAAGACATGACTACGAACAAAAGAGAAAAAGAAAAAAGATAGAAAAGAAACAAAAATAAAAAAGAAATAAAGAAAAATTAAACAAAAAGAAAGTAATCCTGAGCAAAAAAATAAAGCCAGAGGCATTATACTACCCAACTTCAAATTATACTACAAAGCTATAGTAACCAAAACAGCATGGTACTGGCATAAAACAGACACTTGGACCAATGAAACAGAATAGAGAACCCAGAAATCAACCCACATACTTACAGCCAACTGATATTTGACAATTGCCAACAGGAACATACATTGGGGAAAGGATTGCCTCTTAAATAAGCCCTGCTGAGAAAACTGGACATCCATATGTAGAAGAATAAAACTAGACCTGTACCTCTTGCCATATACCAAAATCATCTCAAAATGTATTAAAGACTTATATAAGACCCAAAACTATAAACTATTAAAAGAAAACATAGGAGAAACACTTCAGGAAGTAGGACTCGGCAAATACTTTATGAATAAGACCCCAAAAGCATAGGCAACAAAAGGAAAAATAAATAAATGGGTTTATATCAAACTAAAAAGCTTCTGCACAGCAAAAGAAACAGTTAACAGAGTGAAAAGACAACCTATAGAATGGCAGAAAATATTTGCAAACTATGCATCTGACAAGGGATTAATATCCAGAATATACAAGGAACTCAAACAACTTAGTGAGGGGCTGGCCCATGGCTCACTTGGGAGAGTGTGGTGCTGATAACACCAAGGCCATGGGTTCGGATCCCTATATAGGGATGGCCGGTTTGCTCACTTGGGAGAGCGTGGTGCTGACACCACCAAGTCAAGGTGTAAGATCCCCTTACTGGTCACCTTTTAATAAATAATAATAATAATAAAAATAAAAATAAAAAACAACTTAGTGAAAAACAAGTAACCTGATTAAAAAATGGTAAAAGGAGCTAAAAAGGCATTTCTCAAAGGAGGATATACAAATGACCGACAGACACATGAAAAAATGTCCAATATCACTAAGCATCAAGTAAATGCAAATCAAAACCACATTGAGATATCATCTCACACTTGTTAGACCAGCCAGTATCAAAAAGAGAATAACAAATCATGGCGAGGATGTAGAGAAAGGGGAACTCTCCTGCACTGTTGGTGGGACTATAAATTAGTGCAGCCATTATGGAAAACAGTATGGAGGTTCGTTCCTCACACAACTACAGATAGAACTGCTGTATAATCCAGGAATCCCATTGCTGGGTGTACACCCAAAGGAATGGAAATCATCATGTTGAAGGGATACCTGTACACCCATGTTTATCACAGCTCTATTTGCAATAGCTAAGAGTTGGAACCAACCTAAATGTCCATCAATGGACAACCAGATGAGGAAAATGGATACTACTCTGCCATTAAAAGGAATGAAATTCTGTCATTCGCAGCAACATGGATGAACTCAGAGAAAATTATGTTAAGTGAAAAAAGCCAGGTACAAAAGAGAAATATCACATGTCCTCACTCATAAGTGGGAGCTGAAAAAAATAAACAAACAAAAGAAATAGAACAATCAAAATAATTCCTTGAATTTTCAAAAGGAGAGAACAGAACTGAGGCCACCAGAGGTGGGAAAGTGGGAGGTGAATAAGGGAGCAATTGGTAATGGTCCACAAATAATGTTTACAATGTGTAATGATAAAAGAAAAAATACAAAAACAAAAAAGGAAAATAAATTTTTAAAAAACAGATTACTGCAAACAACTACATGTGAACACACTGGAAAACCCAGAAGAAATGGATAAATTCCCAGACATGTACAACTTACCAAGGTTGAATCATGAAGAACTAGAAAACCTAAACAGGCCAATAATGAGTAATGAGATCAAAGCAGTAATAAAAATTCTCCCAGCAAAGAAAACCCCAGGACCAGATGGCTTTGAATTCTACCAAACATTTAACAAAGAGTAAATATCAATTCTTCTCAAACTCTTCCAAAAAACTGAAGAGGAGAGAATACTTCTAAACTCATTCTATGAGGCCAACATTAACCTTATACCAAAACCAGAAAAAGACACAGCAAAAAAAGAAAACTACAGATCAAAATCCCTAATGAACACAGACACTAAAGATCCTCAACAAAGTACTAGCAAACAGAATCCAATAACACACTAAAAAGATCATTCACCATGGTCAAGTGGGATTTATCCCACAGAAACAAGGATGCCTGAATATACACAAATCAATAAATGTGATACATCACATTGACAGAATGAAGGAAAAAAACATTTATCATTTCAATAGATGCAGAAAAAGCATTTGATAAAATACAATACCCCTTCATGATAAAAACACTCAATAACCTAGGTATAGAAGGAATGTACCTCAACACAATAAAGGCCCGTATACGACAAAGCCACAGCTAATATCATACTGAATGGACAAAAATTGGAGGCTTTTCCTCTAAGATCTGGAACAAGACAAGGATGCCCACTCTCACTACGCTTCTTGAACATAGTTTTGTAAGTGCTTCCCTGTGCAGTTAGGCAAGAGAAAGAAATAAAGGGCATCCGAATTGGAAAGGAGGAAGTCAAACTATCCCTATTTGCAGATGACATGTTCCTATACATAGAAAACCCTAAAGCCTCCACTAAAAAATCACCAGAATAAATGAATTCAGTAAAACGGCAGGATATAAAATCCACACACAAAAATCAATAGCCTTCCTATACACCATTAATGAAATACCTGAAGAAGAAATCAAGAAAGTAATACTATTCACAATAGCTACCAGAAAAATGAAATACGTAAGAGTAAATTTAACCAAGGAGGTGAAAGACCTCTACAATGAGAACTATAGAACACTGGTGTAAAAAACTAAAGAGGGGGCTGGCAGCTTAGCTCAGTTGATTAGTGCACGGCCTTGTCACAACAGGTCAATGGTTCAGTCCCCTGTACCAGCCAGCCACCAAATAATTAATTTTTTTTTTAATTGAAGAGGACACAAATGGAAAGATGTCCCATGTTTGTGGGTTGGAAGGATTGACATCATCAAAATGTCCACATTACCCAAAGCAATCTACACATTCAGTGTAATCCCTATCAAAATACCAATGACATTCTTCACAAAAATAGAAAAAACAATTTTAAAATTTGTATGGAATCTTCAGAGCTGTGATAAATAAATTTCTATTATTCCCAATCTATGGTATTTTGTTACAGAAGCCTGAACTAAGACAGTGACCTTGTACGAGTGACTCAGTCTCTTTAAGCCTGTTTTCTCATCTGTAAACTGGATATAATAGCACTGCCCTCACAGTGTTATAGTGAAGATTTAACTATATATGCTTTAAAAATGCTCCCTAAGTGATTGTGACACTACTTGAAAACTAGCTTTTAGGAATCCCAGCTATAGGAACCATGGAAGGATTTTTAACTGGAGAAGAGGTAAGTAAAAGGTAATCCTTTCAGACGGACTACAGAAATGAGAAAACAGAGGAAGGAAAATCAGCTGTCATAATCTAGGGCTAGATCTGGAGGGCCTGGTTAAGGGAAAGGCAAAGAAGCCAGAAAGAATAGAGCAGGTACAAGACATTACCAGGGAAAACTCAACAGAAGCTCCTGCACCAGAAGGAAAGAGAGAAATTAAATATGACTTTGAGACTTGAAGTCTGGGTGACTGTAAAAGTGATGGCTTGCCCCTTCATCAAAATCAAGAAGAACAACAGAGGGTCAGAGAGAGGGTCAGCTAGTTTGGGGCAGGGAGGGGGAGGAGGGGGGGATAAAGAATCCCATGTAAGATATCTGAAGAAGGATAAGTGCTAGAAAATGAACATATAAAAGAGCTCATTGGGGGCCGGCCTGGTGGCACACTGCTGCAGTGCGCCGCTTGGGAAGCGCGGCGGCGCTCCCGCCGAGGGTTCGGATCCCACATACAGACCGGTTCCCGCTCACTGGCTGAGCGAGGTGCAGGCGCAACACCGAGGGTTGCGATCCTGTGGCTGGTCCCGGTCCGGTACGGGCGCGACACTGAGGGTTGCAATCCGTTGCTGGTCACGAAAAAAGACAAAAAAAGGAAAAAAAAATAAAAATAAAAATAAATAAATAAATAAAATAAAAGAGCTCATTGGCAGTAGATGTGTTTTGGACAGGAAGGCAGTACACTAGGTTAAAGAGTCCAAACTCTGGGATGAGATGGCCTGGATCAGAATCTCAGCATTGCTACTTTCTTTTTTTTTTTTTTGTCTTTTTTCGTGTCCGGCAACGGATCGCAACCCTCAGTGTCACGCCCGTACCGGACCGGGACCAGCAACAGGATCGCAACCCTCGGTGTTGCGCCTGCACCTCGCTCAGCCAGTGAGCGGGAACCGGTCTGTATGTGGGATCCGAACCCTCGGCGGGAGCGCCGCCGTGCTCCCAAGCGGCGCACTGTAGCAGTGCGCCACCGGGCCGGCCCAGCATTGCTACTTTCTACATATAGGACACTAAACAATTTACTTAATTTTTCTAAACCTCGGTTCCTTCATTTACAAAATGAGAATGATAATATCTCATATAAGATTTTTTTTTAATTAAGTGAAAAAATAAAGCAGTTAGCACAGTGCCTAGCATATGGTAAATTAGCTTTCAATAAATGTTGGGGATTACCTTTAGTTATCCCACGACAATACAATTTTACCAGCCATACTTTGAAGAAACTAAATCATATTATCCAAAGGAGTCAGAAAATTTTGCTAATTCTGAGACAGACTAGGAAAGCAGAGGGTTCCTTGAATTTTGAAATCAAAGAATTAGTACAATTTCGTAAACTAGGCATTCTTCATTCTTGATTATGGAACCATCACAGCCTTGGGTTTAAAAACATTGCATAAAAATTCTTTTTTTTTTTGTCTTTTTCCGTGTCCGGCAACGGATCGCAACCCTCGGTGTTGCCCCCGCGCCTCCCTCAGCCAGTGAGCGGGAACCGGTCTGTATGTGGGATCCGAACCCTCGGCGGGAGCACCTCCGCGCTTCCCAAGCGGCGCACTAGCGCATGCGCCACCGGGCCGGCCCATTGCATAAATATTCTTACTTAAAGCAGTCTACTTTAGTTCACTCACTTATTCAACCAGTATTTCTTGCAAAACTATTAGTATAAAGAACTGTGCTAGACACCAGGATGAAAAATTACACAGAAAGTAAAAAATGTGGTACCTATACTCAAGGAGATTACAATCCCGAAGGTGAGAAAAATTTTGGCACACAAATATCTGAAATATCAGGCATATTGTGAAATGTCACTGATGCACTGCCAGTCATGAGAGTAAAAAGAGGGGGTACTTACCTGAGCTAAGCATGGAAAGATGGTCATAATTGCAACTGGCCAGAACACAGGGTCAGGAAAAACAACGTAAATATAACCTAAGGAAACTATGTGAATACAGATACAAAGCCAAAGGGAGCAAGTGTTCTTCTGGGAAGAGCTAGGAGTCAGGATTAACTGAAGAAATAGTTATGAAGTAATTGGCCCTATGTTGAAAACTAAAGAGAGGGAAGAGCCACAGGCTGAAGCCTGGATTTCCTGGACAAGACAAGCTGGGAAATAAGTTAGAAACTGGTTTGTGGGGCGGGATGATGGACGATTCCAGATATGCTGAGTAGGACATTTCTGAGGATACAACCGAGAGGCTTTTAAAACAAAATAGGACTTCAGGCTCCAGTCCAGCCTTTCCATCCTTCTGACTGAGGCCACCAAGACCAAGAAAAGTGACTGATTAGTCTAAGCCATGCAGTTAGTGCATGAGACTGAGCTGCAGCCCTGGTTTGCAAACTTAATCAGTACACTTTACACTCATTCCCATGGCCAGACAGAAATATCCAAAAGCCAGGGTGAGAGTGGGTTTGTTCTCAGAAAAGAAACCAGGGTTACAGAATTGAGTCATTTGGATAAACTGAAGTGGTGGGAACAGAAGAACTAAATCCTTAGGGGTCACACTTACAGAGGGAATAGAAGAAGAAAATGACAAACCTGGGTTACATCCACATCTAGGGCAGAAGGAAGGGGTTTTAAAAAGGCACATCTGAGAGGTAGACAGAATGAAGAATAGTGGAGGATCCTAGAAGCCAAGGTCAGTGTCTCCTCTTCAGTTGATACATAGGTGCTCAATAAATATCTGCTGAATGATGGATGAATGAAGACAGAGTACAGACAAAAAATGTTTGAGCCCCCATGTAGGTAAAGCACTGTGCTAGGCTCTTTATGTGGGAATAAATGAGATAACCTCACAATAACCCTATGAGGCAGATTATCATCATTATCCTCAGTACATTTCGAGATGAGAAAACAAGCTTATAAGTTGCATAAGTTAAAAAGCAGGTATCAGAACAAGGATTAAAAATCAAGTCTCCGGGCCGGCCTGTGGCTCACTCGGTAGAGTGCGGTGCTGATAACACCAAGGCCACGGGTTCAGATTCCATATAGGGATGGCCGGTTCGCTCACTGGCTGAGCGTGGTGCTGACAACACCAAGTCAAGGGTTAAGATCCCCTTACCGGTCATCTTTAAAAAAAAAAAAAAAAATTCAAGTCTCCTATTAAGAAAACATTGTTCATTTTTATCAGGAGAGAAAATAGCATGACAGTAATGTTTAAAAAATAAAATGTTCTTATTAGTTAGAGACAAACACTCAGTGACAGTGTGATTAGCTTTAAAATCCCCACACACAAAAAGTGGGGAGCACATTTTTTAAAAATTGGAGAAGTGCTGATAATTGCTGAGATTGGGTGATGGGAACATGAAAGTTCATTATATTATACTCTCTACTATTATGTATGCTTGAAATCTTGCATAATAAAAAGTCCATTCATGTGCAGCTTCCCTCCCAGCAAGGATGGTGGGGAGGGGGAAATTAGTCAGAATAAGGAAGAACAAACATCAAAAAAAAAAAAAATTTTTGGTCCAAGCAGCTAGAAACCCACCTCAGAGATATTGTTCAGGAGAAATATAGGACTAGAAACCAGAGAACGGATTAGGAAATACAGATAAAGCAGGTGGTGAGTAAATGGCAGTAAAACTGCACTTCAAATAAGAGACTGGGATAAGAAGGAGAGGGCTAGGGTAGCATGAGAGGCACAGAGCAAAGCAAAGCTGGTTCTACCTTTTATGTTGGTAAAAACAAAACGGGAAGGAGAATAGAAGAGAGC
The DNA here is from genome assembly GCF_000696425.1 of Galeopterus variegatus. Classification (NCBI taxonomy): domain Eukaryota; kingdom Metazoa; phylum Chordata; class Mammalia; order Dermoptera; family Cynocephalidae; genus Galeopterus; species Galeopterus variegatus. The sequence continues at coordinate 369,726 of NW_007726487.1, read as the reverse complement.
ACAAGAAGAAGCTAAAAAGGAAATAACTGATAAACCAAGGTCAAGTAAGAAACAGGAATAGATAGAATCCAATTGGAAGGGGTTAGCTAGGAGGGAAAAAAAAAAAAAGAAGACCATTTCTTCCGGGAGGACGAATAAAGAAAAAGTGAAATTCTGAAACTGAAATGCATGCAGGGTCACGTAATGTAACAGTTAAGGGGGCAGACTCTGACATTCAACTACCTGACTTTAATCTCAGCTTGTAACTGAATAGACAGTGACCTGGGGCAAGGCTTTTACTCTTTGGGTTCCAGTTTTTCTTTTACTCTTTGGTCTCTAGTTTCTTCTTCTTTTTTTTTTTTTTTTAAAAGATGGCCGGTAAGGGGATCTTACCCCTTGACTTGGTGTTGTCAGTACCACGCTCAGCCAGTGAGCGAACCGGCCATCCCTATGTGGGATCCGAACCCGAGGCCTTGGTGTTATCAGCACCGCACTCTCCCGAGTAACCTGACTTTAATCTCAGCTTGTAACTGAATAGACAGTGACCTGGGGAAAGGCTTTTACTCTTTGGGTTCCAGTTTTTCTTTTACTCTTTGGTCTCTAGTTTCTTCTTCTTTTTTTTTTTTTTTAAAAGATGGCCGGTAAGGGGATCTTAACCCTTGACTTGGTGTTGTCAGTACCACCCTCAGCCAGTGAGCGAACCGGCCATCCCTATGTGGGATCCGAACCCGAGGCCTTGGTGTTATCAGCACCGCACTCTCCCGAGTGAGCCACGGGCCGGCCCTCTAGTTTCTTCTTTGGTAAATTAGGCTGACAATGATAGTACACTTCATAGGGTTGAGAAAATTACTGCAGTTGACACAAGTAAAGCACTTATTCTGGGAGTAAATACACAGTATGTGAGCTGCTATAATAATATTTATTATTATAAGCAAAGTTAATTTCCCTAATAGTCAAAGAATTCTCAAAAATAAAAAAAAAATATACCCAGCAAAAAAATTGACAAAGGACATGGAAAAATGGAACTCAAAGAGAATACAAATCTTTTTGAGGACCCCTTATGTGTATGTATATATATGTATACCCTATATATATGAAATAAACACATGAAAAGATGCTCACCCCCTCAATAAAGAAATGTAAATAAAAATTAGTTGTGTAGTCTTCAAATTGGCAAAAATTATAAATGTTCAGTGCTAGAGAAATATCAATTGGTACAACCTTTTGAAAGTAATTTGGCAATATCTAACAAAATCTTAAACATATATAACTTTTAACACATAATTATCATTCATAGGAATTTATCCTAAAATATACAAAGTATAGAAAGATGTACAGAATACAAAGAAGTATACTGTATATATACATATATCTTATATATATGTATAAGAACGCTTGTAACTGCAAAGAAATAGAAACAAATGTCTATCACCAGTAAGCTAGAAAAATTGATACAAACATACAATGTAGTATTATGTAACTATAAAAAGATACCACAGATATGTACATCCTAAATGTGGAAAAATGGTCAAGATAAAAGCATTAAATGAAAAAAAAAGCAAGTTGCAGAAAGGTAGATATATGATGATCTCATTCTGTAAAATGGAGTTTCTCTCTCTCTCTCTCTCTCTCTCTCTCTCTCACACACACACACACACACACACACACACCTCTGTTAGCATGCACAGTGGAAAAAATTTGAATATACACCAAATTCTTAATTGTGGTTAACACTGAGATTTGAGATTATGGGTACCTTTCCCTATTTAAGAATGCCTGAATTTTACTGTGCTCATATACTACATGTGTAACCAGGGAAAAAAAAGTCAAGGACTTTCCAAAACCAAGAGACTGAACGATAAAAGGATAGTGATAGAAAATGAGAAAATATTAGAGAGCATAAGCCCTAAAGTGAGGACACAGATCCAGGGCCTGAGGAAAAGACAAGCTCTGGGAAACCTGCAAGCAGCTGCTGTGGGAAATGGGACCCTTAGAAGGCAGCAACAGAAGCACCCTGAGGGGCAGAGGGAGCTCAACTCAAGTGAGGCAGTGGGAATTGCTGACAACCAAGATAGCACATTTTCCTGACTCCCCAGAAACAGTGGGCATGGACAGCCTAGAGGCAGTGAAAGCAGCCAGAGAAGAAAACTCAGGGATGGCAACTGATGGAGCAGGAAGAGCACAAAGTCAAGGAGGCAAAGGATTATAAGACCTGGAGAAGGCAGCACTGAAAGTGGACCAGAGCCAACCAGCATCCAAAGGTGGGTGAAACACAGAGAGAGAGATGGAGAGACAGGGTATGGGAGACAGTGAGACTAGAAAGCACAATGAGAGCAGAGTATAAAATCAAGCCAGAATCGCACAGAGGATTTTTTCCCAAACTTCTATTTTTATTCTAATTTCTATACAACATCACATTAGGAGGAATTAGAAGGGCCTATTTGTGTCATAGGCCTCAGGTTCAAAACCATCTCCACCTGTTTCTGGATTTTTCTCTTGACCTTTAAGTAATCTATGAGGAGGATGGGACTCCCTCTAGGTTCCTCCCCCATTCAGGTCTTTCAGAGTTACTCAGCTGCTATTAACAGAGCAGATAAACTGCTCCCGGTGTAGCACTACCTTCTTTGTATGTATCCTTTACTGGCCAGAAGCCTGGAATAGGAGTGATTGTCACCCCAAACTAAAGTCCTAACAATATCTTATGAGAGCACTGCTGGGTTAACTCACTTGGTTAGAGCAGTGGTCCTGATAACACCAAGGCCAGGGGGCGGGGTGGGGGGAACCCTTTGAGGACATAAAAAGGGCCCAAACTTGGAATCAGAAAACTTGTATCATACTTTTCTTCTTATTGGCTTTGTGTACTTGAAAGCATGCCGCTCCACCTCTTTGGGTTTGCTTCCTCATCTGTAAAATGGGGTTATCTGCCTTCATCTTCCCAGTAACAGTGTTGGGAAGATGAAGTAGAGTAAAAAATATGAAAGTGTTTTATAAACTATAACATCATACATGTGCAAAGTATACTTATCACAGTAAAGCAAAGCAAACATTTTTCTTTTCTGCCTAATACAACTATTCATTGATGGTGCTGTAAAACCATAAGCAAGTGCTAATACCCAATGTGCCTGTGCTGGCTGAAATTTTCAATATTTTTATTGCTTCCATCCTATGTTATAACAACTTACTTCTCAACATCTCAACACTGCTCACAAAATGTCTTCAATTTAACAGCTGCTGCTAAATTTAAACTGCCTTATGCTTTGCCTCAGTTTTCCTTTTTATCTCATATCAATTTTTACCTTTAACCTAAATACAGTTACTTCTCATGCTTTCTTTTTCTGCAGTCTATGTTTATCATTTGCAAGAAGAACAACTGCATTATGTAGACTTCAATAAGCTTCCTAACACCTGGCCTTCAGTAGGATTTCTATGTGATCTAATCAACCATGAAAATTAAATCAAAATAATTTAGATTGTATACTCTCAAGTTACTGTACCACTAAGAACCAAAAGGGTGACTGAATGAATTGGCATAATTCCATGACTTTTAGGTAAATAACTCAACATTACAGCCTCCTGAAAAAAAGAATTAATATATTAGTTTCAGTATTAGTACAGTCTTAAGCTGAGCAGAGAACAGGTCCAGATAATTTTATAGTCACTGAATTCAAATTCCTGAACAACGTTTGATCAAATAATATTTCCTGAATATGGTGACAATGAACTCAGCTAGGTCTCCAAAAAGCCCATCAGCCAGCAAAAGTCATCCTAATGTTAAATCCATTATCCATTCCCAGGCAGGTGGCAGCTTGCCAGCACTTGTCTGGAAACTTTGTGGCCCAAGCTGATGACTGGTCACTTCTTCACACATGAGGACAAAGAGCTCAGAGCAGTAAATGGCCAATGGAAGATATAAGACAGTACCAATGAAGAATTGTCACATTCATCCCAAAGGAAACTTTTGCAAAATCCAAAGAAAGCAGGTAATAGTTGTCCAGCTTCAAAACCATGAACATATAAATAAGCAACACATTTTCACAGTGAAGTAAAGTGTTGCATTTAGAAACCTGGAAATACAAAGAGAGAGGTGCTGCTTCAGCCATGAAGTCAGAACTTTCATCACATCACCAGCTCGACAAGGAATGATTTCCTGTCATTTCATATACAGAGGTCACTAATTTATTCACTCAACAAACATGTGCCGAGTAACTTCTCTGTGCCAATAATAGTTAGGTGGTGGGATATACAAAAGAAAAGGTTCTGCCCACAAGTAGGTCGCAACCTAGGCATGGAAAACAAACAAAAATACCAAAACTTAACAGTACAGTGTGATTATTACAGACTGCAATATCATACAGAGAATTCAACTAAACCTCGAGGGAATCAAGGAAGGCTTTTATTAAGAGAAGATGGTGCCTAAACTCCTGGTTCAAGCCTTAGAGTCAGCCAAGCACTGGAATGGGGAAGAAAATTAGCAAAAGGAATAGCTACTATAATTGGCCTCAAATGCCAGAAGAATCGCTGCAGATGAGAAACTAGAAAGGAAGATACGGAAGGGGCCAGGTCATAAAGGTCTTTGTGAGATGGTGAAGCAGAGCCATGCCAGGGTGTAGATGTTTGAGGTATTTTGAGGCCAGAGGGAAATTATTTACTTTTAACTGGAATTAAAGACCACTCTGAATGGAGGGGAGATTTGACTAAGGCAAGACCGGAGGGACTGAGAGGCCAGTTATTTCAAATCACTTCTGGCCTCTACTTATTTTTCTCATCAATATTAGTTGGACTTGTTTTTCCCCTCACAGAGAAAAAGTAAAACTGAACCATTTTATAATGAAGTATGTGAGCCTTCTGTTCATCAAAAACATGTCTGAACAGAGTGCTAAATTCTATCAAAAGTAGCCCCAGTTAGAGAAAGATGACAAGTCTCTCCCACATCTGAAGCCTCCCAGGCAAAAGGACCAAAGCCAGGTCTCTAACGCCAACAGAAGAAAGCTAGAGAAATGGCCTGATCAGGGGCCACACAGTACACGATGCTGCCTGGCATACTCTGGTGTTTGGTCAATGGGAATGCCACTTTTCCCAAACAAGGACATGACAAACAGTTACCTCCTGGCTTCTCCACAGAAATTGCTAGGAAAAAACCTACCAGTGCCAGAAATGACCTTGGACTTTACAGTGTGAACTCCTACCTACCAGTACTGGATAAAGACTACCTCAACATTTCTCTCAACAGTCCAGAGTGCCAACAGGTGCAGACAGCACAACTGACTTCCTTACCAGACAAGGAAACTGCAATCTCTGCATAGCACTCAGTCACATTCCAACTACTAATACTGAGAATAGTAGCTTCTGTATCATAATACACAGTAATGACTACTAACAGCCAGCACTGACCACCCATGAAGCACTAGGCTCTCATCTCTCCAGTCCTCACTACAACCTGCAAATTACAACAGATGTACAACAGATGGAAAAACAAAACCAAAAGCTCAGAGAAGTTAACAGTTTACCCAGGGTCAAAAAACAAGCAGGGCCAGCCCGTGGCTCACTCGGGAGAGTGTGGTGCTGATAACACCAAGGCCACGGGTTCGGATCCTATATAGGGATGGCCGGTTAGCTCACTTCAGAGAGCATGGTGCTGACACCACCAAGTCAAGGGTTAAGATCCCCTTACCGTTCATCTTTTTTTTTTTTCTTTCCTTTTTGTCTTTTTTACTGACCGGTAACGGGATCGCAACCCTTGGTGTCGTGCCCGTACCGGGGACCGGCAATGGGCTCGCAACCCTCGGTGTTGCGCCCGCACCGTGCTCAGCCAGCGAGCGGGAACGGGTCTCCACATGGGATCCGAACCCTCGGCGGGAGCGCCGCCACACTCCCAAGCGGCGCTCTCTCCAGTGTGCCACCGGGCCGGCCCACTGCTGTTCATCTTTAAAAAAAAAAAAATTTTTTTTTAATTAAAAGAAAAAAAAAATAAGAAGCAAAGGTGGGATGAAACCATGCTCTTCCCATTGTATTAGGCACTTATTAGAATTTTTCTAAAGAAATAAAAAACTCTAAGCCTTCTTTCAAAGAGTTTCTGAAGTTGATCCATTTGAGTAATAGATAGCCAAAAACATTTAAGCAATCACCTTGCCTTCAAAGCAACAAATGAACCAGTTTTAATCCTCTTTGATCAAGTGAATATTCCGGATGAAAAATGAAAGAGATTTCAAAAAATTTATTCATGATCCAAATGCACTGATTTTAAATTCCCTCATTTATTTTTGGCCAAGATATATACACAGAGAGATAGAGACGAGAGCAAAGGGCAGAATCTCATTTTGTTAGATCATAATGAAGATTAACAAAGCAAAAAACATTCATGTTTACATTATATTTTATTCAATAAAAAGTAAGAGGCAAGTGAGCCTTACCTCAATCTTACTCCTCCTGTTCCACAGTACAGCACTCCAAGCAATCAGCAGACACTCCCAGCCTACATACAGTGAACCAGACATAGGGTGTAAGCAACGCCTTCATGCTCCCAAAACCACAGTGAGAAGGAGAGTGTGATGGCTTCCTGGGGAACCTGAACACATATACAGTATTTGTAAATCACTGCTCATCAAGACACACACTGAAACAAAATGTTTTACTTTGTGGTTTGTCTACAGGAGTACTTAAATTTAAGAGGTGTATTCAAATAAAGTAATGCTTTGGCCAGTTAGTTCAGTTGGTTAGAGTATGATGTTGATAACACCAAGGTCGAAGGTTCGATCCCTGGCCAGCCATTAAAAAAAAAAACAAAAAAAAACCATGCACAATTATAGCTAAACTTTTTCCATGGAAACATAAGAAGATAACCAATTGTCACTAGTCGAAGTTACATTATAAAAAACTTTATTCAATGGCTTTACTGTTTAAAATCTTAATATACCTGAATCACTTCTTTCTTCATAGACCTACTGCCACCTCTGAACTACTAACTACCACTATCAAAATATCAAAAATATCATCACCATTGTAGAGGTGCCCAACACAGTGCTTGGCATAATGCAACAAATAGTGGTTTATGAAAAGAAAGAAAATTTTAAAAAGAGATGAAATATGACTGAAGGTAAATAAATGATTTTTTTAAAGCTTAAGGAAAAATACAATCCCTAGAATAACTAGAACGTTCAGTACAACAACGAATAGTCATAATTACCTCACATCTCACCTGAAAATTTATACTGGATTCCAATTAGGCATTATCTCCTACCACTCTAAATAAACTCAGAAGGTGCAATGATTCCGACACTGTTTTTCTTCATGTAAGGCTCCCTTTAACATCTTATCTACAGACAATACACCAACTTTTTCCTGAATAATACATACAGAGCTCTGGTGCACAGCTGCAAGCCTCAGAGTTGGGGTTTGCACACTGCCTTTCAATGATACAGACTGGCAGAGGGAGACACAGTGTACAGACCAAATTCATTGAAGGAGGATAACAGTTCTAGTGAAGATAATGTCCCGTAAGAGTTAACAGGGGTGCTGAAATGACAGTCACTAAGATTTAACAGATTTCAACATAATCTCTTCTTGGCAATAGGAGAAAATGAAATTTCATGGATTTAGGGATATAAAGAGCTTTTAACAACATAAACTGTTAGGGTTTATCACATCCTTCTCTAGAGTTGCACACATTAAACAACAGCACGCAAATTAGTGAAAACAAGCTTTTAAATTAATTTAGATTCATAAGAATTGGACTGAAAACCCCTAGAATTTACATATATTATGGAGTCTAAGTTTGTCTATCATTACAAACAATAGCCACAGTGCTGAAAAGAAAATATGAGTCAATTCAAAAACAGAGAAAAAAAAAAAAAAAAAAAAAAAGGAAAGCTTTGGATCTAAATACCACAAAGAAATTCCTTACTTAATATATTGTCAATGACAGCCACAACTCTGACTTGGAATAAGATGGAAAGGCCCACGCTATCCTCTACTCAGGAACAAACTTATACGTCCCCAAAGGCTCCTTCCAGCCTCATCCACCTGAACGTCCAGCCACCAATATAGTCAGCCACATCCGCTAGCAAGCTGCAGGAATTCTAACAGATCTGAGTCACCCCTCCCCCGCAGTAAGAGGTCATTCTCTATCAGGAAACCCACTCGGGAAAGTTTCCTTGTTCATCTGTCAAGCTGCTATCATCATGACCCACATAAAGCTGATTCTCTAACCTCAACAATCTACTAAACCTCTACACTCCTCAAATCACAGCCTCCCCAAATACACTCCCACCGGCCTCACCCTGTCGCTAAGGCAGCCAACACTACTAACCGTGTGTGACTATTCGTTCCTGTGATAAGTTTCCTGTCTGAAAACCACTCCTCGCCAGGGTGCATCTGGGCCCCGAGTGATCCAGCTCTTTCCTCAACTCTCCTGTGCCCTACTGAGCTCCTGCCTTTCCAGGAACTAATCAGCAGTTAACTCAGAGAAGCTGAACTCTCAGTGCCTCTTCTCCTCCAGCCCGACCCTAGTCTACCAAATTCCCAGAGCTCGGGAAGGAGTATGGGGGACAGGCAACCCGATGCGCCTTAGGGAGGAGGCACACAGAGGCCCCTAAAATTCCAAACCCTCCACCCCCGCCATCCACCCTGCTTTGGTCAGCCTCCGGGGCGCCAGCATCAGGCGCCAAGAGCGCACAGCCACTACAGTTAGTTCTCCGTGCTCCTGTGACTACCAATGCCCCGGGTCGAGGCCAAGACGCCCGCCAAGCCTCCGGCCACTGGAGTTTTCCAGGCCGAGCCCAGTGTCCCCAACGCCCAGGCCGCCGGAACAGTCTTGCTGCCCCAGGTCGCTGAACGCCGGGGGCCCGGGCCGCGTCCCCATTCGGCCCCCATTGTTGCGGGTCCCAGCGGCCCCGGCGGGGAGCTGGGGGCTGGCACCCGCTCTCACCTCCCGCGCCGCGGTTCTGGGCCGGCACTGAGGAGTGACCTATCGTTCCGCTGCGCCCGCCACGGCAGTGTCTGCGGCGGCGGGGCGGGAGCGTAGGCTGAGGAGGGAAGCAGCAGGCCAGGCCCGGGCGACGCCGGCTAGCTCTGGCCGAGAGTCGGTCTCCTCCAGCGGCGGCGCTCGCAGCCTCCGCTCGCGGTACGTGCCAGAAAGCGTCCCCCTCCCGGCCTGCGCACAAGGCCGCCCGGATGGGAACACGCGCCACCGATAGGAAAGTTCCGCTTAGAGCCGACCGGAGGCGTTATTCCCACTGCGCTGGGTGTACCTCGATTCCTCCCTAGATAAAGCCGTTTATCTGCTACAGAGGACCGTTTCAGGAGTGAATGCGGCACAGAAATCCCAGGCCGGAATCAGCCAGGAATGGTTCCAAGGGTGGTCCAACGAAATGGGTTTGTACCCGTCAGTCACCAGCGAGATACGTTGGCCACTTAGTTCCTCAGTTGACCCTCGGTTCCTCCTCACTCCTTGAAGAGAACCTCGGAGGTTTTGCTGGGATTGAATGAGATGACGCAAGTGCCTAGGGCGGAGATATGAGGCCCCACATTAGGGCTCGGTCATTGCTTGATGCTGCCAGTGACTACTGTCGCCTCCAGCAGAGGTTGTGCTCAGCCCTCAAGGGCCCCGGAAACTGATGCGCACCGTGTAACTATCGCCTTTAACCCTCCATCCCCATCTACCGTCCTTTAGAATTCCCTGGAAGAGAAGCAAGAGGCAAGAAAAGGCTTTCTTGATCACTGACACTCGAGCAGAGGTTAAGGATGCAGGTTCTCCTCCCTCAAGTTGGGAATTACTGCCATGTAGGCTCCAGTTATCTATTAGCTCTCTCCACTACAGCCCCAGGTTTTCCTCCTATTCCTCCCAAGAAGTGAATATTGGCGAAACGATGAAAAAATTAAGTGGATTTTGTTTTGAACGTTTTGTTTTGTTTTCTTCATAAAATCAAGAGCATAAAAATTCCTTTCTCATCTCCACCCTCTTTTTCTCCTGGGCCTTCACACTTCTAGATACCAGACATGGTTATTTTCGGAACAAATTAGGTTATAAAAATACAAGTGTGTTTTCCCAAAGTATCGATGGGAATTTAGATCTGCAGAAAATGCTCCAAAAAGTATCATAGCTTTCACATGTTCTCAAATTTTCCATTCTCACTTATCCTCTTGGCTTCTGAGACTCAGTAAATTTTACCTTGATATCCTTCTTCCTTGTCTGAAGCAACTCTCCAAAAACGTTCTGATATCAGTCACTTGCACCTGAATGAAATTTTATCACTGTGTTACACACAGACACACCTGAATTTCCATTTAGATTATTCTCTGCAAGTAATGAAAGGGCTCTGCCTGTCTAAAGGCATTTTGGTATCCTTCTGGAAATGGCAAGCTCATGAGTTAGAAAGCAACACACTCAAAACCTCTGGAGACTTTGCTCCCTCAAGCAAGAGAAACTTCATCCTAGGCTCTTAAAGAGCAAAGAATCTTTCAGAAGCTGGTTGGCTTCTCTCAGCAGCCTGAGGACGTATCAGCACTCTGATTCCTCTCTGCTCCAGGCCTTGCATTTTCCCCAGTTGGCCTCATACCTGGGACTCCCTGAGTGACACATAAAGCAGATTTAACAGTAAGTAAGAGAGGAAACAGGTTCAGATGAGAGCCCAAAGATGACCAAAGGGGAGTAGAAAGAGACCAGTGAGGCTGGCCATCAGAGACATCTACACTTACCTTTCTCCCCTGTCTCTGAGGCTGGAACAACAAAGGCCAGGACTGGCTTCTCTGGTGATGGAAACCCCTTCCATCTCCTCTTGCCAGGATGCCATTGTCCTTCTGTAACATCACTGCTTTTTTGCCCTCCTGGAGCTTCCCTGACTACATGGATGATGTTATGTCCTCACAACCCCCTTTAGGGTTTATGGTAACCCCAAATTCACCCATAGGAAAATTGGTTCTACTACTGGAGAATCCCTAGAGTGATTTACACGTATTCCTGCCTATAGATGGCTCCACATCCAAGTGCAGTTAAAGGATTTGGGACCTTCCTTCTGGGATTAGGAAAGACTCACTTGTTAATTAATCACAAACTAAAACTAGGCCTTCTTCATCACAGTGAATTCACACCTGGAAAAGCACTCTTTCACCTGTTTTACCTCCTCCTCATTCCATGGGAGTTAGCTCACTCCTGCCTCCATCAGCCATGCTTCTAGCTCACCCCCACTTTTTTTTGTTTTCCCTTTTTGTCTTTTTTCGTGACTGGCAACGGATCGCAACCCTCAGTGTCGCACCCGTACCAGACCGGGACCGGCAACGGGATCGCAACCCTCGGTGTTGCGCCCGCACCTCGCTCAGCCAGTGAGCGCCGGTCTGTACATGGGATCCAAACCCTCGGCGGGAGCGCCGCCGCGCTCTCAAGCGGTGCACTGTAGCAGTGCGCCACCGGGCCGACCCCTCACCCCCACTCTTGAATGCCAAAGCCATGATCAGTCTGATCTAGGTTCCAAGGTAACACAGCATTGTATTGCTTTCTTCAATAGTCATCCCACTCTTGGGATGTTTTTTAATTTTCTGCTTGTATACTACTTCTCTCATCATCCAGATTATAATCTCCCGGGAGACTTTTTTAAAATCCACCCCAATATCCAATGAAGGCCTGGCATAATTGCTGCACCATAATATTTCCCATTTAGCAACTATTTACTGGGTAATGACCTTGTATCAGGCATGTGCTTGATGCTAGGAAATAGAAATAAGATGTGGCAGTTGCCAAGGTCTGGGCATTCTAAAAAAAAAAAAAGACGTGCCAGGCATGACTATAAGCATTTTACAGGTATTAACTCATTTAATCCTCACATTGATATTCCTCTTCAGAGATGGCAGCTGGGAGGTAAGAAGAGAGATGGGGTTTGAGTGCAGACCATCTATGTTTAGAACCCATGCTTATAAGCCCACACTAAAAGAATGAAGAACTATGCTCAAAGTTGAGCTTGGAGGAGTCTGGTCTGTAAATTGTGAGTAATAAAAACCTGTCCCACATGGATGTGTGTTCATTCAGCAAACACTTGTTTCTCCATCGTATTTCAGATGCTGGTCTTTCCCGGGGAACACAGCACTGAATAGGAGAGAACAGGTCTCTACCCTCAAGTAGCTTACCTTCTTTTTTTTTTTTTTTTTTTTTTTTTTTTTTTTTTTTTTC
>NW_007726487.1:340724-356649 GCF_000696425.1 Galeopterus variegatus | reverse complement strand
GCCTCGCCCGGGCGTGGGGGGGGACCCAGTCTGTATGTGGGATCCGAACCCTCGGGCGGGAGCGCCACCGCGCTTCCCAAGCGGCGCACTATCCAGTGCGCCACCGGGCCGGCCCCCTAAACAGGGGAGACAGGCAGTGCAAAATAATTTTAAATTCTAGGCCGGCCCATGGCTCACTTGGTAGAGTGCGGTGCTGATAACACCAAGGCCACGGGTTCGGATCCTATATAGGGATGGCCGGTTTGCTCGCTGGCTGAGCGTGGTGCTGACAACACCAAGCCAAGGGTTGAGATCCCCTTACCGGTCATCTTTTAAAAAAATAATAATAATAATAATTTTAAATTCTAATAAGTGCTGAAAAGAATATAAAACAGATACCTGTATGGGAGAGGGTTTGTTGGCAGAGAAGAGGCATTGAGTAAGATCACTCTGATGAGGTACCTTGAGCTGAAACCTGAATACCAAGAATGCTAGACAGAACCATGTGAAGGCTCAGGGAAGAAAAATTATATGCAGAGGGAAATATGCATTCTGTGCAGAGCTCAGGAACAGCATGGGGTGTAGTGTGAACCCCCAGATGACTGCCCTAGAGGGTGGAGAATTGGCCTGCAATTCTCCAGAGAATTGGCCTGCAGCTGTGCCCTCATATTCTATGGTCTTAGGAGGATCACTGTCAGGACTGGCCCTAAGGAGGGTGTGAAAGATGCTGTTGATCAAGTGTCCTAGAGAAGCAGCACAGATTACTGTGACTGATAAATGGCCTTGTACTTTTGCCAATTCAGTAGTCAGATGGCACAGAAACAGTGGATAAAAAAGTTCTACAGAGGCTGGCTGGTTAGCTCAGTTGGTTAGAGTGTGATTTATAACACCAAGGTCAAGGATTTTGATCCCCATACTGGACAGCTGCCAAAAATAAATAAGTTAATTACTTTCAAAGTTCTACAGAAAATAATTACATTCAGTTACATAAGCTTCCTCTGAGAGGCCTTCTCTGACCACCCATTCAATTTAAATAGCTTCCCAGTCATTATCACACCACCCTATTTTCTCTATCTGCAGAGCACTTAGTGCTACCTGATGTTTTTTCTTTGATTAACATCTGCTGGTTTGAATGTGTCCCCCAAAGTTCATGTGTTGGAAACTTAATCCCCAATGCAACAGAGAGATGGGACCTTTAAGAGGTGATTAGGTCATGAGGGCTCTGCTGTTATCATGGGAGGGTGGGTTAGTTATCATGGAAGTGGATTCCTGATGAAAGAATGAGTTTGGCCTCCTTCCTTGCCTGTCTTTACTGTGCACTGTCTTGCCCTTCTGCCATGGGATGATGCAGCATGAAGGTCCTCACCAGATGCCAGCCCTTCAACCTTGAACTTCCCAGCCTCCAGAACTGTGAAAAATAATTCCTTTTCTTTATAAATTACCCAGTCTATGATATTCTGTTACAGCAACACACAAAAAATTAAGACATCATCTCTCTCCCCTCATGAGATTGTGAGATCCAGGGAAACAAGGACTTTGTCCATCTTACTCACCACAATTCTTAATACCAAGAACAGGTACAGAAAATTTTAATAAATATGTTTAATAAATATGAATATGTGTTTGACTACATCATTGAAGTAGTGAAGGACTGAGAATGAAAGGGGAGGGGTGGGGATCCCTTGGAGCTTTTGGCATGTCTGGCAGATCTTACTTAGATTGTGATACCCTGTGGAGTTAGGTCATTTCTCCAAGGGTGGTACAGATCACAGGCCATGGGAAAATCAAAGCATAAAAAAGAGCTCCCTTGCACAAGTGGAGGTGTAGTGCAATGGAAGAAGACTTTCTGAAAAGGAGCCTTTAAGAATGAAAGGCCTTGGATGGCAGAACAGATAAGAAAAGGCATGAATATAGGAAAGACAAGAAAGAGGTAGTCCTAGCTGGACTTCAGAGTTTGGCTGTGAAGGCTGGGATGTACCATTCCTGGTGACGATCAATAGGAATGTGATTCAGTCAGTAGCCACTCTCAGGTCACTTTAGAATCAAAGTTTTGGTGGCAGGGTAAGCTTTTATGACAAAAACACTCAGCAAACTAGGAAAGAAGAGCAACCTTGTTCCAGATCTTAAAGGAAAAAGTTTTCAGGTTTCACCATTGAATATGACATTAGCTGTGGGTTTTTCATATATGGTCTTTATTATGTTGAGGTAGCTTCCTTCTATTCCCAGTTTGTTGAATGCTTGTATCGTGAAAGGACCAATTTGTTTTTTTTGTTTTTTTTTAAAGATGACCGGTAAGGGGATCTTAACCCTTGACTTGGTGTTGTCAACACCATGCTCACCCAGTGAGCAAACCGGCCATCCCTATATGGGATCCGAACCTGTGGCCTTGGTGTTATCAGCACCACACTCTAACGAGTGAGCCACAGGCCAGCCCAAGAAGAGCAATCCTTTAACACGACAAAGGGCATTTATATAAAACCCACAGCTAACATTGTACTCAGTGGTGAAGTACTGAAAGCTTTGAAAGCTTTCTCCTTAAGACTAGGAACAAGACAAAGATGTCCACTTTCACCACTGCTATTTAACATTGTGTTGCAAGTGCTAGCCAGAACAATTAGATAAGAAAAAGATAAAAGACATTCAAATTGGTCCTTTCATGGGGCCGGCCTGTGGCTCACTCGGGAGAGTGCGGTGCTGATAACACCAAAGCCACAGGTTCGGATCCCATATAGGGATGGCCGGTTTGCTCACTGGGTGAGCATGGTGTTGACAACACCAAGTCAAGGGTTAAGATCCCCTTACCGGTCATCTTTAAAAAAAAACAAAAAAAACAAATTGGTCCTTTCACGATACAAGCATTCAACAAACTGGGAATAGAAGGAAGCTACCTCAACATAATAAAGACCATATATGAAAAACCCACAGCTAATGTCATATTCAATGGTGAAACCTGAAAACTTTTTCCTTTAAGATCTGGAACAAGGCAAGAATACCCACTTTCCCTACTTCTATTCAACATAGTTCTGGAAGTCCTAGCCAGAGCAATTAAGCAAGAAAAAATATATAAGGAATACAAATGAGAAAGGAAGTAAAATTATTTCTGTTTTCTGATGACATGATCTTATATGTAGAAAACCCTCAAGATATTACAAAAAACTATTAAAACTAATAAATTCAGCAAGGTTGCAGGATACAAAATCAACACACAAAAATCAGTAGTGTTTCTATGTATTAACAATGAACAACTCAAAAAGGAAATTAAGAAAACAATTTCCTCTGCACTGGCACCAAAAAGAAGAAAATACTTAGAAATAAACTTAACTAAGGAAACAGAATACACTGAAATCTCTAAAACATTACTGAAAGAAATGAAAGAAGACACAAATAAATGGAAAGACATCCTGTGTTCATGGGATTTGAAGACTTAATATTAAGATGCCAATACTACCCAAAGTGATTTACAGATTCAACGCAATCCCTGTCAAATCCCAACGATGTTTTTCAGAATAGAAAAATTCATCCAAAAATTCACGTGGAATCTCAAGGGACCCGAATAGCCAAAACAATCTTTAAAAAGAACAGGCTGGCTGATTAAATCACCTGGTTAGAGAATGGTGCTGATAACCCCAAGCACCAAGGTCAAGGGTTTGGATCCCCTTACCCAGCTGACGAAAAAAAAAGACAAAGTTGGAACACTCACACATCCTGATTTCAAAACTTACTACAAAGTTACGAAAATTAAAACAATGTGGTACTGCCACAAAGACCAACCTATAGACCTATGAAATAGAATAGAGCCAAGAAATAAACCCTCACTTGTATGCTCAAATTATTTTCAACAAGAATGCTAAGACCATTCAATGGAGAAAGGACAGTCTTTTCAACCAGTGGTGCCAGGAAAACTGGATATCCACAGGCAAAAGATTGCAGATGGACCTTACCTTAAACTGTATGCAAAAAATTAACTCAAAATGGATCAAAGACCTAAATTTAAGAACTAAAACTATAAAACTTTTAGAAGAAAACACAGAGGGCAAAACTTTATAACATTGGATTTGGCAATAATTTCTTGGATATGACAACAAAATCAAAACCAATAAAAGAAAAAATAGATAATCTGGACTTCATTAAAATTAAAAACTTGTGGGACTTCCAATCAAGATGGCGGAATAGATGGTCCCCAGTGTCACTCTCTCCCACAAATCAATCAACCAATTTACAACTATTAAAAAACAATGACAGCCAAGCTGGGACTGCTAGAGCTCAGGAGAAGAGGAGGAGAGACCTACGGAGTTCATGAAAGCAGCAGAAGCCACGATGAGAAAAAAAAAGCACCACTCTAACCATGTCAAACCCTGGCCACTTCAAGGCTGGCCCTGGAGAGCACACAGAGCAAGAGCTGGCAAAAGCCACAGCTGTGCCCTTCGTATGAAGTTGCTTGGAGGCAGCAGGGGAGAAGAGGGTCTTGGTGGCCCCCAGGCCAGCAAGACCACTAACAGGGTTCCCACAGGCCCACATAGGAGCAAGAGGCCACAGACAACTGAAAAAAGGAGCCACTCAGAGGCCTGTGAGTCACCACAAGGGACCAGCATATAGCCCATCCCATGAGAAATGTTTGGTGTATGGGTGGTGGGAGAGACGGGCCCACTAGGAGAACACTGAGGCACAGTGTAGACAGCTGATCTGCCCTCCAATCGGCACAGGCCCACTCGGTGGAGACTGGTCAGGGGTCAGAATTACTGGGGGTGCAGTTTGCTGAAAAGACTCAGGCCCAGACTAGAGTTTCCACAAAATCCAGATATATCAGATCTCATGAGACCCAGAAGAGCTTACAAGGTCAAAAATTAAAACCTGAGCTCCACAAAAAGCCTTCCCCAGAGAATCAGCAGAAAAGCAGCAATTTAGCTCAACCACAGGGCTCAAGTGCTGATTCCCTAAGGAAGTTCCCCCATTTTAAAAGTAACCAAGGGACAGCAAAGTAGTTCAAGTGTAGAGTTTAAGTGGTGGGAACAATGAATAATACAACACAGAACTGAAAGAAAAAACAAAATATCCACAGATCAGAGGCAAAGTTTGATATTAACGTAAAGGTCTAAAACCACCAAAGAAGGGGCCAGCCTGTGGCTCACTTGGGAGAATGTGGTACTGATAACACCAAGGCCATGGGTTCAGCTCCCTATATAGGGATGGCCAGTTAGCTCACTTGGGAGAGCGTGGTGCTGACAACACCAAGTCAAGGGTTAAGATCCCCTTACTGGTTATCTTTTAAAAAAAATAATAATAGGGGCCGGCCCGGTGGCGCACTGGATAGTGCGCTGCTTGGGAAGTGCGGCGGCGCTCCCGCCCAAGGGTTCGGATCCCACATACGGACCGGTTCCCGCTCACTGGCTGAGCGAGGCGCGGGAGCAACGCCGAGGGTTGCGATCCCATTGCCGGTCCCCGGTCCGGTACGGGGGCGACACTGAGGGTTGCGATCCATTGCCAGACACGGAAAAAGACAAAAGACAAAAAAAAAAAAAAAAGATGTTCAACATCACTAATCGTCAGGGAAATGCAAATAGAAACTACAATAAGATACCACTTCACACCCATTAGAATCACTATTATAAAATAATAATAATTATTATTATTTTTTGTCCTTTTTTTTTTTGCTTTTTTTCAGCCATTGAGCGGGAACCGGTCCGTATGTGGGATCCGAACCCTCGGTGGGAGCGCCTCCACACTCCCAAGTGGAGCACTGTAGCAGTGCGCCACCGGGCCGGCCCTTTTTGTCCTTTTTGAGACCGGCCGCACCGTGCTCAGCCAGTGAGCGCTGTGAGCACACCGGTCATCCCCATATAGGACCCGAACCCACGGCAGGAGCGCTGCTGCGCTCCCAGCGCCGCACTCTCCCGAGTGCGCCACGGGCTCGGCCCATAAAATAATTATTTAAAAAACAAAATAACTCACAGGTTCAGATCACTGTACTGGCCAGTTGTCAAACAAACAAACAAACAAAATAACAATTGGTAGTGAGGATGTGGAGACACTGGCATCCTTGTGTGTTGTTGGTGAGGATGTAAAATGGTGCAGCCACTGTGGAAAACAGTATGGCTCAAAAACAGTTCCTCAAAAAATTAAACATAGCATTACCATAATTCCACTTCTAGATATATACCCCAAAGAAGTGAGAGCAGGATCTTGAACAGACATTTGTACACTAATGTTTATAGCAGCATTATTCATGAAAGCCAAAAGATGGAAGCAACCCAAGTGTCCATTGACAAATGAATGGATAAAAAAATTTGAGATAGGGCAGGCCCGGTGGCGCACTGCTACAGTGCGCCGCTTGGGAAGTGCGGCGGTGCTCCCGCTGAGGGTTCGGATCCCACATACAGACTGGCCGCTTACTGGCTGAGCGAGGTGCAGGAGCAACACCGAGGGTTGCAATCCCGTTGCCGGTCCCGGTCCGGTACGGGCACGACACTGAGGGTTGCGATCCATTGCCAGTCACGAAAAAAGACAAAAAGGAAAAAAAAAAATTGAGATATATATATATACATACCTATGCGCACACACACACACACACACACACACACACACACACACACACAATGAAATATTATCCAGGAAAATAATTTAGGAAGGAAAATCTGACACATGGTGCAACATGGATGAACTGTGAAGACATTATATGAAGTGGATTAAGCCAGACTTAAAAAGGACAAATATTGTATGATTCCACTTATATGAAGTACCTTGAATAGTCAGGTTTTATTTTCTTTTTTCTTTTTTTAAAAGATGACCAGTAAGGGGATCTTAACCCTTGACTTGGTCACGCTCACCCAGTGAGCTAACCAGCCATCCCTATATGGGATCTGAACCCATGGCCTTGGTGTTATCAGCACCGCACTCTCCCGAGTGAGCCACGGGCCAGCCCCAATAGTCAGTTTAATAAAGACAGAAAGTAGAATGGTGACTGCCAGAGGCTGGGGGAGAGGAGGAATAGAAAGTTATCATTTAATGGGTACAGAATTTCAATTTGGGATGATTAAAAAGTTCTGAAGATGGACAGTGGTGATGGTTGCACAACAATGTGAATGTTCTTAATGCCATGGAACTGTACACTTAAAAATGATCAAAATGGCTAATTTTATATTATGTATATATTTTTTTTTTTTTTTCCGTGTCCGGCAACGGATCGCGACCCTCAGTGTTGCCCCCGTACCGGACCAGGGACCGGCAACGGGATTGCAAACCTCGGTGTTGCTCCCACGCCTCGCTCAGCCAGTGAGCGGGAACCGGTCTGTATGTGGGATCCGAACCCTCGGGCGGCAGCGCTGCCGCGCTTCCTAAGCGGCGCACTATCCAGTGCGCCACTGGGCCGGCCCTATATTATGTATATTTTGCCACAATAAAAAAGGCATTATAAAAATAGATAAATTGGACTTCATCACAATTTAAAAGTTTTGTGCAACAAAGGACATTATCCAGAAAGTGAAAAGACAACATACACAATGGGAGAGCATATTTGCAAATTATATATCCCATAAGGATTAATATCTGGAATTTACAAAGGGCTCCTACAGTTCAACAACAAAGAAACAACCCAATTTAAAAATGGGCAAAGGACTTGAATAGATATTTCCATACAAATGGCCAATAAGCAGATGAAAAAATGCTCCACATCATTAGTCATTATGGAAAGGCAAATTGTAACCACAATGAGATACCACTTCACACCTACTATGATGATTATAATAATTCTAAAAAGACCAAGAGAAAATAATAAGTGTTGATGAGGATGTGAAGAAATTGGAACACTATGTATTGCTAGTGGAAATGTAAAACGGGGGGCTGGCCAGTTAGCTCAGTTGGTTGGAGCACAGCCTTGTAACACCAAGGTCAAGGGTTCAGATCCCCATACCAGCCACCAAAAAAAAAAAAAAAAAGAAAGAAACATAAAATGGTGTAACCACTGTGGAAAATTTGGCAGTTTCTCCAAAAATTAAACATAGAATTACTATATGTCCCAGCAATTTCACTTATAGGTATATACCCAAAAGATATTAAGGCAGGGACTCAGACAGACACTTGTACACCAATGTTCATTGCAGCATTATTCACAGTGGCCAAAAGGTGGAAACAACCCAAGTGTTCATCAACACATAAATGGATAAACAAAATGTGGCATATCCTTACAATGGAATACTATTTAGCCATAAAAAGGAATAAGTACTGATACATGCTGTGTCATGAGTGAACTTTATGCTAAATGAAAAAAGTCACATCCAGGCACAGTGCCATGCCTCAGGGCCCTGCCCAGGGGCCTGGGGCATGGATCTGGGGCCCAGACCCCCTCCACAACCAGGCACACAGCCAGCACCAAGGAGCATGCCAAAAACATCATTTCCACATGGGTGGCCCACCACAGTAACCACAGCTGCCACGAAAGTGGCTAGACATCACAACCACCATGCAGATGGTCCGCCAGCCACTGGAGTGCATTGACACAAGGAGAGTCACCAGCAGAGGCAAAGAAAAGAATAGGATGTCTCTGTCCACTAAACCCATTCCAGAGTGACAGAAGAAGCATCTGCTCTATGATAATATTGGGGGACCTGAACACACCTTTCAGCATTGGACAGATAATCTAGGCAACAAATCAACGGAGTAACCATTACTCTTTCAGAGGGAGAGAAGAAATATAGGGTTATCAGTGGTGGGAGGGGGGAGGGAGAGGGGGATAGGGAGAGATTGGACAAGGGGCATAAAGAATAAGTACAATTTGTAACAATATGCATACTAGTAATATTGATTTGATCAACATATGTCAACATTAAATCCCAAATATGTATAATCAATTATGATTCAATAAAAATTTTTTTTTTTTTTTTTTTTTTTTTAGGGCCGGCCCAGTGGCGCACTGGAGAGTGCGCCGCTTGGGAGCGTGGCGGTGCTCCCGCCGAGGGTTCGGATCCCATGTGGAGACTGGTTCCCGCTCACTGGCTGAGCGTGGTGTGGGCGCAACACCGAGGGTTGCGAACCTGTTACCGGTCAGTAAAAAAGACAAAAAGGAATAAAAAAAAAAATTTTTTTTAATAAATGAAAAAAGACAGAAACAAAAGGTCACATATCGTATGATTCCATTTATATGAAATACCCAGGATAGACAAATCCATAAAGACAAAAAGTAGATTAGCAGGTTGTCAGGGGCTGAGGAAGCAGAGTAACAGCATAATAGGTATGAGGTTTTATTTTGGGGTGATGAAAATGTTTTGAAACTAGATAGAGATGGTGGTTGGATAACATTGTGAATGTACTGAATGCCACTGAATTGTTCACTTAAAATGGTTAATTTTATGTTATGTGGATTTTACCTGTTTGAAAAAAAGAAAACCGAGGCTCAGAGAGGTTGAGTTACAAAAGATCTCACAGCCAGTAACTGTAGAACCAGAATTTGAACCCAGATCAAATATAGCATATGTTAAACAATGAGAAAGTAGACAAATTTACTTACTTTAGAGGTGAATGATTTATGCTGGCACTTTTCTGAGAGTGGATTTCTTTAAGGGAGGAGGGACAATGCCTTCTGCATAGTAGGTATATAATACCTTTTTCTGAGGAAGGGAGGAGGAACGGTCAGTCCCCACTTATAGAGCTCTGAGGTATGGAGAGAACTTAGGATGTTTGGGAAGGGTCATAACTCCCTCCAAATAATGAAGGCTCTTCCTCGGGGATGGTAGGGAAGGACCAGCTCCTCTCACATGCTGTGACCTTGGGCAAAGCACTTAACTTCCTTGAGCTGGGTTCTTCATCTATAAAATGAGAATAGCATGCTTGCAGTGATGAAAAGAAATTAGAAAATGGTTATAAACACTCTTTTAAAGTACTAAATGTATGTAAAGGTTTATTTAGTTCAGAGAAAATTTAGCCAACCTCTTTACTGTTTCAAGTCAATTCCGCCATCTCCTTCTAGAGAGAACAGGGTTTTACCTCTCCGTAAGGTTAGGTGGGATTCCTGACACTCAGCTGCACTTTTGCAGTGATCTTGGTTATAGCATCTCATTCTTACTGGAATTGTGTCTGACTGTTCCAGATGGAATTAGTTTGGTCTGTGGTGCTACAGCTAGTGTCGGAATCCTGCTCACCATGCCAATTGTAAAGCTCTTAATCCTGTTTGTGACGCCAATTGTAAAGCTACATGACCATGCCAGTTGTTGAGCTCTTTTACCTGCCTGTAATCCTGCCCCGACTGAGCCAATTGTCGAGCTGGGGCTGGGTCTGGAGCTTACAGACCCCTCAAGCCCGTTCACAGACTGGGGCACAAACCCTTCACAGGCCAGGCTGTGTCACCAAGACCCCCCACACACTAGGCTGCGTCCCCAGACCCTTACACGCAGGCCTATGAGCTAGGTAACCAGCAAACAGATCCTCGGAAGCCATACGTTGGAAAGCATGGCTGTGTGGAGCAGCAGCCGCCAAGGCAGATGCCCGCCAGACTGTGGCACCGTGCATGTGCACTAACTCTATCCACACACACAATCTGTTTACTGAACCACTCCCAACTGGCCTGAGGCGAGAAGGCCTGATTAAATTGTTCTATTTTCCCAACATGGTCCATCTCAGTAGCCCCAAAGTCTGGTACAGGATTGGGTTCTAAGAACAAATATTGAGAGAATATTAGGGTTGTCACTGCCCACCCATTTGCCATAAGGGGATTCAGTTTTATTCAACAGACCCTAGGGATTTATTATACAAAGATGAGAACCACATAGTCTCTGAGGTTCCTGGGGGAGACAAGCACACAAACATAATTATAGTACAGCCTAAACTCCTGTGAGAACAAAACTGCTATCGGGGTTTAGAGGAGAAGATATTTGGCTGATACTCAGCAGTCTAATCCCCACTTCGTCCACTTCTTACCCATTTCCAGGCATTACCCTACTTCCGTAGCAGTCACTCATAGCAATGTTGTTAATCATTGGGTGCTCATTAATGTGTGGTTGGACAAATTTGGGCCACAGGGCCACCTTTCTCTCTTGCTCTACTCCCAGCTAGTGAACCTACTGTGCTATAAGACCCAGCCCAAAAGTCATCTCCTCTGTGCCCCTGTGACCCTGAAGACCAGTCCCTTACCTGGGCTTTCTTGGCATTTCATCTCACAAACATTTCTTGAGCAAATTCTGTTTTGGCCCTGGAGAAAGTTATACAACTTCCCCTCTGTCCTAAGAGCTATGTCCACTAGAGGAGGTAAACCAGTAGCAGGCAGGAAGCCAGTAGTAGTCACACCACTACAAGAGGGGAGCATAGGGTCAATACTCCCTGAAGGAGCAGCAGGGAACACACATGGGGTCTTTTTAGCCCATCCTCCCCTTTATAAAACTGCCAATCCACTCAGGGGTGAGGCCTGGAGACTGAGTTTGTGTTATGTGTCTTAGTTCCCAACTAGTAGGTGATTGGCCCAAGGAGAATAACTGATTACAGGTGGGCCAATTGGATTCCATACCCCAGGAATTTGGAGTCAAATTTCAAAGATACAGAGAGTTATGAAGCATCCAGGCAGAGGACATTGGGTTGAGAGTTCCAAAGGAGGGAATGAGGGAAGGACTAGAGTTCCTGCCTATAGAGTCCAAAAAATTCCCCCATCTCTCCTTACAATCAGTTTTTTCTTTTATTTAAAGGAGCTTCAAGGGTTTTGGATATCATCACAATGGCCCCGACTGAGGTAGCACTGGGGTAAAAGGATGGAAGGGAACAAGCAGTCCAGGGGCAGGAGTTGGGGTTGGGTGGAAGATGGAGAAGAAGATTCTGAGTAGGGGGAACAGCATAGGCAAAGGCCAGGAGGTGGGAACAACATGAGTAAGAAGCAGAGAGATAAGACTGGAGATGTGACCAGGGCCAGGATCACACAGGACCTTGTAAGCCACATCGAAAGTCTGAGACAACTTGCAATTTAAATGAATCATAAGGGCACTGACAGTCGAGGCCTGGGGGTAAGGGAAACTCTACAATGGTCCAGGTGCGAGATGGTGGTGGCCTAAACTGAAAGTGGGAGACACAAATGGACAAATGGAGTCAGAGCTGTTTAGGAAGTGGCATTGTCATGTCTTGGTAACTGAAAGGAGGGAAAGGAGAAGTCAAGGGTAACATCTGCCTACCTAGTGGTGCCTTTTGCTGAAAGAAGAGAAGTAGAGAAGTAGAGCTAGAGATGGTATAGTTGTTTACAGCCTCATTGCTCAAAGCATGGACCAAAACCAACAGCTCTGGCCTTGCCTGGGAGCTTGTTAGAAATGCAGATGCTTAGGGTTCAATCAAACCTTCTGCATTAAAGGTTCAGAGGCTCTCACTGATTTCAGCACAGAATGAGTTGTCAGTGTCTGCCCCTTTCCTTCCCTTGCTCTGCTTTCTACCCAGTTTAACCTTTCAGGGATCACTGGGAATTTTAAATCCTTCAGCACCAAAATTTATAAGCTGAGATCGTTGAGTTTCAGGGGCACATGAAGACCTTGAAAATGTGTATAGACTTTGATGTGTACAGGCAGTTTTATGAGACGAGGATCCATAGGAAGGTAAGGACCTATAAGAGTTAAGAACTACTGGGATCCAGAAAAAATGTTTTCACCATTGGATGTGAGGCTTACAAACACAATGTTGGGGCACTCAATATTGTTTAAGAGCAAAGTAAACATTTTTTTCCTATAAAAAGCATTTGTTATGAATGTAAGCATACTTCATTTTTAAAAACATAGATTTGGCCCTCAAAGAGCTATATGTCAACTGTTCTGGATGCTCTGACTCTCTTAAGCAGATTTGGGCTCCCAGGACTTGTTCATTGGAGGCTTTATCGCATTGTATGGCTGTTTGTGTGGTTGTCACCCCTAGGAGCCTGTCTGTGAACATGAGGCAGGACCCTGTTTCCTGCCAAGCACATGGTGTTTAATGTGAAAAAAAGAAGGAAGAAATGAGTAGTTAGTAGAAGAGAGATTCACCCACGGTTCTAAAGAAGTTGAGAGAAGGGCCAGTCCATGGCTCACTTGGGAGAGTGTGGTGCTGATAACACCTAAGGCCACGGGTTCGGATCCCTATATAGGCATGGCCAGTTAGCCCACTTGGGAGAGCATGGTGCTGACAACACCAAGTCAAGGGTTAAGATCCTTTTACTGTGGGCCGGCCCGGTGGCGCACTGCTACAGTGCACCGCTTGGGAAGTGTGGTGGCGCTCCCGCCGAGGGTTCGGATCCCACATGCAGACTGGTTCCCGCTCACTGGCTGAGCGGGGTGTGGGAGCGACGCTGAGGGTTGCGATCCCGTTGCCGGTCCCAGTCCAGTGCGGGCGCGACACTGAGGGTTGCGATCCGTTGCCGGACACGAAAAAAGACAAAAAGGAAAAAAAAAAAAGATCCTTTTACTGGTCATCTTTAAAAAAAAATAAAAATAAAAATAAAAAATAAAGAAGCTGAGGGAAATCATAGTTTGGGTTCTTCCCATGGTTCCCTTCGTCCATTTCTTTTTCCTCCTTTGCAGCCTACTTCTCACACTCACCACCTGCAGGAAGCTTTCCCAGATTGTGCCCAGTCATCACATTGAAGGTCTGGGTCTCCAGGCTAACTCCTTCTCCCTATCTCCCTCTCTCCTGGGGAAGGAGGTAAACAAGGGGGTTCACAAAGGAAGGTATGAACTGCCCACAAAGGGTGTGGGAGGCTGGGGAAGGGAGGATGGGTAAAGGCCTTAGCCTGACTGTATAGAACAAGACTTATACACAATGGACAGAGAACCAACCAAGAAAAGTTGAAAAAAATAAAAACGAGAGTCACTGGATGGAAGAGCATGGGTAAGATCAGAAAGATGGAAGAGAAACCTGTTGGAGTTTATGGGGAATCAGGCCTCCTGCTCAGGCACCTCCAACCCCAGGCCGTTAAGGAGGGTGCTGGGATGTTTGCTCATCCCTCCCCAGGGCAAGTATCCCAACAGACCTGGTGGAGGCCATCGAACTGCTCCAGCCTCTCTGGGAAGAAAATGCTGTCCCCCAAGGTGGCATCTTCATTAAGCTTCTGAGGGGGTGGAGTGGGGGAGCAACACAGGCCAAGCAGTTCCTGGGGTGCTAGTTGAATGCTCACTTCCTGTGCCTCATTTCAGATGGAGGAGAGCAGGGGCTCTGTCTGGACTGCCCTTGTACTGAGTAGCCTTTAACATGTTACTTAACTTCTCTGAGCCTTAGCTTAGCCATCTGTTAAAATGGAGAGTGATTCCTACCTCATAAGACTATTGTGAGAACACTTTGAAGGCTGAGCATAGGACTTGTCACAAAGTAGGTGCTCAGTGCCTGTCAGGAGTCTGGTCTGAGTATAGAATTGTGGCCCCAACAGGGATCAGTAACTCTTACCAGAGGCATGGCTTGCAGCATCACCAGTTAAGCCATATGGCCAAGCTAGTGACAAAGCCTCTGATGCTTCAGCATACTGAGATAAAGGGTGGGAGGGACCTGTTCCCACCATCTCCTTCCCATGAGTGGCAGTTAGAGGGAACCATAAGACAGAGATGGCAACAAAACAAAAAGCCAACTCATA
Source organism: Galeopterus variegatus (assembly GCF_000696425.1). Classification (NCBI taxonomy): domain Eukaryota; kingdom Metazoa; phylum Chordata; class Mammalia; order Dermoptera; family Cynocephalidae; genus Galeopterus; species Galeopterus variegatus. The sequence goes on along the minus strand of NW_007726487.1, from coordinate 342,122 downwards.
TGGAGCACTCACCTAGGCAAGGCTAAGCCCTTTATATCCTCCCTTAGCTCATGTAATCCTTGCAAACTCCATGGGGGGGTACTATTCTCTGCATATGGTAGTTTTACTTTATTTATTTATAAATAGACTGTTTTTTAGAGCAGTTTTAATTTCACAGAAAGATTGAGCAGAAAATATAGAGATTTCCCGTATACCTCCTGCCCCCACACATGCACAGCCTCTCCCATTACCAACATGCCAGCGCCAGCGTTGCACATTTGCTACAATTGATGAACTCACATTGACACATCATTATCACCCAAACTCTGTAGTTTACTTTAGAGTTCACTCCTGGTGTTATACATTCTGTAGGGCCCCATAAAACCCCAAAAGAGACATTCCCTAAAACATGGCGCCTTGCCGGCTTCTCTTCCGGGTCCTAACATTCCCGCCGGCGCCAAAGTGTGGCCTATCAAAATCATCACCCGCCCTTCCGACCAATCAGCCATCGCCCCGTGTACTAACCACCCTCTCCCGGAACTCAGCTCTCTATAAATGTATGCTTCACCCTCAAATAAAGCGGAACTTCTCCGGTGAACTGTCAGCTCGGGTCCTGTCATTCTTTCATTGGTGCCGAAACCGGGAGGAGCTCACCCCTTACCCGAGGGGACTCCTTCTCGGACCTCCTTCACTCTCTCGGAGGTTCCCGCTGCTGATGCTTGCTCTCGTCCATTTTCTCCAGCGCTGGCTTTCCGCACCCACCACCGGCTCATCCAAATGTAAGTCTCCCTTTATTTATTTATTTTTTTAAAAAAGATGACCGGTAAGGGGATCTTAACCCTTGACTTGGTGTTGTCAGCACCATGCTCAGCCAGTGAGCGAACCGGCCATCCCTATGTGGGATCCGAACCCAGGGCCTTGGTGTTATCAGCACCGCACTCTCCCGAGTGAGCCACGGGTCAGCCCTAAGTCTCCCTTTAGAGGTGCCATTTTAAACTAGGACTACCCCTCCGGCGTCCAGCCCTAACAGGGGCAGTACGCCCCACTATGGCCTTCAGGGCCTCAGTGGACCCCTAAATACTCCCTCGTCACATCAGACCATCCACATTCTACTCCTCTCCCAACCCAAAGTTAAAGGCGATCCTTGCAGGGTGAAGCTCCCATTCTCTCGCTTTCTCTTTCAATTTATTGTTTCTGTTTCTCCGAGCCCAGGGCTCCCGAAAATCCCGGCACCAGGTTCCTTCGAGCCTCTGGGCACTTGCCTTTGCCGAGGTGACAGAAGGTTAAGTGACGACTTATACCTTCCTCCCTCCCAGTTCGTCTCTGAACCTCCGGGACTGGCACATTATAGTGGGGACGCCCTCTATATTTATGTCTTTCCCACCCACCGGCCGAAGGATTCTCTCTTCTCCACCTCCC
>NW_007726487.1:339240-339913 GCF_000696425.1 Galeopterus variegatus | reverse complement strand
GTGTGGCGGTGCTCCCGCCGAGGGTTCGGATCCCACATACAGACCGGTTCCTGCTCACTGGCTGAGCGGGGTGTGGGCGCAACACCGAGGGTTGCAATCCCGTTGCCGGTCCCGGTCCGGTACGGGCGCGACACTGAGGGTTGCGATCCGTTGCTGGACACGAAAAAAGACAAAAAGGAAAAAAAAAAAAACCCTCAACCCTTTTTCTTTAGAACCCGATATCAAGCCTAAGCTTCTTATAAAGCTCTGCACACAAGAGTGGCCCCAATACCAATTAGATAATCAAAACGAATGGCCACCAGAAGGCACACTAGATCCTGATATTCTCTGAGATTTGTTTAACCTCTGCCAGCGCCAGAGAAAATGGAAGGAGATTCCCTATGTTGCAGCTTTCCGCCTACTTGCCCAAAATCCCTCCCTCTGTCTTACCTGTTCTCCCTCCCAGGTTCTCCTCACTTCCAAACCCCCTCTGTCCTCGCTGCCTCTGTCATTCCCTACTTCTGATGATTTTGACCCTGTGGATGAACCTTCTCCATACAGAACCCCTCCTCCTGTAGTTCCGTCTGCCCCCAAATCCCCACAACCCACTCCACCGCCATCTTCCTCCGCCCCGCCATTTTCTGCCTCACCGGCTCCACCGCCATCTTCCACCACACCTAACCCTTCCGCTCTT
>NW_007726487.1:325903-336549 GCF_000696425.1 Galeopterus variegatus | reverse complement strand
CTCCTCCCTGTTCCTCCCCCCTCAATGCCCCTCTCCAGCAGGAAGTAGCTCAAAGACCTCGGCAAACTTACCCCCCAATAGAGGAAAAAGGGAGGAATGTAGGGCCCCATAAAACCCCAAAGGAGACATTCCCTAAAACATGGCGCCTTTCCAGCTTCTCTTCCGGGTCCTAACATTCCTGCCGGTGCCAAAGTATGGCCTAACAAAATCATCACCCGCCCTTCCGACCAATCAGCCACCGCACCGCGTACTAACCACCCTCTCCCGGAACTCAGCTCTCTATAAATGTATGCTTCACCCTCAAATAAAGCGGAACTTCTCTGGTGAACTGTCAACTTGGGTCCTGTCGTTCTTTCACGTTCTACTGATTTTGACAAATGTATAATGACGTATGGAGTTTTACTTTTCAATACAATTTTATTTTTATCGAAGTAACGCATGCTTAGTGGCTTAAAAGTCAAAGAGCGCAGAAAAGGCTCTTAGGGAAAACAAAGCATCTCTTTTTTTGCCCTCCCCCACCCTCTTCCTAACTTCAGGCCCAAGCAGAGTGGTATCTTCTTGTATAATTATCAGACTCAGGGTGGCCACGCCCTTGGTATGAAGTAATGAACCTTTTCTGTTTCAGGAACATCAAAGGAGACTGGGGACAAACAGCCCATTGGGGCCAAGTGGCCAAACTGGCTGAAACATCCTCTGCCTCAAGGGTCAATCAGACATCTCAGATAAAACGTTCTAAGGTTTTTTTGTGTTCTTTGGCAGCTGGCCAGTATGAGGATACAGATCCTTGACCTTGGTGTTTTAATACCGCTAAAGGTATTTTTAAATCCTTGCTTGCTTTTCTATAAGCTCCAGTAATAACTTCAGTTTTGCTGGGCGAGGAGAGCTGAGTGAAGCTCAACACAAAAGGCAGCTGTGATATGAAGCTGCCTGACGGAGGGAGATGCAGATTCTGGCTGGCTATGTGGCCTTGGAAAATTTCCGTTGGATTTTGAGGTCTTCATGTGAAAAACAAGAGAGTTGTAGTGGATGACCACTGGAGCCCTGCAGGGCTATTACTGCTAGCAGCTTCATCTCTGGAGTCTTTCCTTTGAGCCAGTGCTTCCATTGCTATCCTTGCAACTGTCCTCAAAGCAGGCATTTATTACCTCCATTTTACAGATGAGGAATTGAGGCTCAAGAAGGTTGCCAGGGCCACACAACTAGAGAGTTGCAGGGTCAAGGTTTTAATCCACCTCATACCGGCCAGCCACCTCCCCACCAGAAAAAAAAAAAAAGATTCTAACCCAGTGGGCATACTTCATTCACTTCCCTGGGGCTGGATCCCTCAGTCTTCTGTCTTGCTCTCCTTACAATAGGTGCTCTGGTGTGTGTGGGAGGTGTAATGGAGGGTGGGTAAGAGGGTGTCCCATAGCTTCCAAGAGCAGTAGGGAGTAGGGCACAGCTTACTTTATGCCCCTCCTCAGGGTGAAGGTCATTATGCCCACATCCGGGCCAATCTCTCCTCTTAGACCAGTGGTTCTCTTCCTTAGCTGAGTATTAGTCACCTGGGGAACTTTAGGAAATACTGATGCCATCCCTGCACTGGCCAGCAGCAAAAAAAAAGAAAAGAAAAGAAAAAATACTGATGCCTGTGCCCCACCTCCAGATATTCCAATTTAAGTGATCTGAGGTAGGATCCTGATATTGGTAAGTCATAAAGGATCTGCAGGTGATGTGAAAGTGCAGACAGGGTTGTGAACCTTGTATTAGCTTGTCAGCTTATTGAAAGGCCTTGTGATGGTCTTGTTCCTTCACCATGCCTGGCTCTGAGGAATGTCGGCTGTTCCTTGTCCTGCCTTCCCAGCCACAAGGACAGAGCAGCCTTTGCTCTCAACTACAATGCAGCTCCCTTTCCCTGTAACAAGATCCCCATTACTCTGCTCTCCTGATTTGCTCTCCTTAGAACAAGACAAGGCCAGTGGTCCTCATGAATTCTTTGAAACAAAAGTCCCTGGAGGGCTGGCTGGTTAGCTCAGTTAGAGTGCTGTGTTAGAACACCAAAGTCAAGGGTTCAAAGATTAGCATCCTGTACTGGCCAGCAACAACAACAAAAAAGTCCCTGGAATCCAGACCTGCATGGCTTGGGGCTTGAGTCTTGGGGAGCCACTTTTGCCTGCCTCCCTTCTGATCTGTACCTTAGAGGAAAAGAAAATGGGGAGGACAAGGTTTGCTCTCTACCCAGGATGCTCTGAGCATCTTCTGGCTCCCAGCTAAGGCTGGCATCCCCATGAAATCAAATATGTCCTGAATTCAAAAAAGGAAAAGGACAATTCTGGCAACTACAGTTATCTCAGAAGAGAGTTAGGCAAAGATTAATGTTACTTAGTGTATTAGTCTGTTTATGTTGCTTATAACACATGGAACTGGGTATTTTATAAAGAAAACGAAATTTATTGCTTAAAGTTTCTGAGGCTAGGAAGTTCAAAGTCCATCTGGTGGTGGCGACAGTGACCCAGGGATCTCACATTGCAAGACAGTGGAAGCAGAGAGAGCAGACAGAGCAGACAGACTCCTCTTCTTTTAAAGTCCTCAGAACCACACCCCTGACCACCATTTTTAATCCATTCACTACTGCATGGTCCTACAATCCAATCACCACCTCAAGGCTCCACCTTTCAATTATCATGATAGGATTTCCCACTCTCTTAACAGTCACAGTGGGGACTAAGCTTCTAATACATAAACCTTGAGGGACAGAATTCAAGCTTCAAGGAGCTTTGGGGGGGCATAATTCAATCCACTACATCTGGAGAAAGAGAGCCTCCTGTCCCCTGCCTACTGGTATGGAGAGGTGACTGTTGGGCTCCTGACTTAGAACCCCATGTGGGCTTTGGGCTGGATGCTGATTTCAGAGCCTACAAATAGCAAAGTTGGAAGCAGAGGGCCATGTGAGAGTTGGCCTGGGGGTATCCTGGTGGTTGGAAATAAGCTAAACTGGAACCACAAACTGGAAGTTGGTAGTGGAGGAAATACTCAGGGCAAAACTCTAAAGTGGCCACTAAATGTGGCATTCTTTGATCTGTTCCCATCCTTCATAAAGTCTCAGCTTTAAAGTCACAGATTTGTGGCAGGCCAAACCTGGAAGGGTCTGGAAGTCATGTGGTGCATGGTTTTCAAACTGTGTTCTGTGGAACCCCAGGGGTCCACCAGAATTGGTAGGAACTCTGCCACACCATGTCTTTCAACTCTCAACATGGCACCTTTATCTACTTAATGAAGAAGTATACAAGATTTCACTGGGAAAAAAGAGAATTCTGTGGTCAAGTAATACTAATACAATTTTAAAATTATAGATCTAGTAAAACACTACTTTTAGGGGATGGATGAGGAAACTTGCCCAGGGTCACCCTCTAGTCTCCTATCCCTCAGGCCAGGCCTATTCCATAGCATAACTGCTAGTTCTATAGAGCAGTCAGCAGAAGCCCTCTGTGGAGGCATGGCTTGAACACAGCAATAAAATAGCCAGGAGGTCTCTGTGGTCTACGAGGAGACACATGGTGGAGAGTCACTCTCAACAGAACAAATAACCCAAAACCGAGACCTATAGATCCTGAGAAGCAATGGCATGCCGCCTTAGGCTGACTGCCAAAGTCTTCAAGATCCCAGTCTGTTCTTACCTTCAGGGAAATATAGGGCCTTCAACCGGGATACAGGACTCTTGTGTTCCATGCTGTGCCAGCACTTCCTAGAAGAGCAGCCTTCCCTTTAAAGGAGGCAGCTGAGCACGGACGGTCACTCAGTCCCTAGACTGTGGGCCCGTGAGGGCAGGGCCTGTGATTGCTGCCATGTGCTGCATCCTCCTCAGCACAGGGTGCACAGGGTATGGGACAAGGCACAGAGCAGGAGGTCAGGAATCCTAACTTAAAACACAGCTTTGGGCTGGCCCATGGCTCACTTGGGAGAGTGCGGTGCTGATAACACCAAGGCCATGGTTTGAATCCTATATAGGGATGGCCAGTTGGCTCACTGGCTGAGCGTGGTGCTGACAACACCAAGCCAAGGGTTGAGATCCCCTTACCGGTCATCTTTTAAAAAAAAAAAAAAGAAAGAAAGTAAAAAAACCCCCAAAAAACAAAAAAACCCCACAGCTTTGTAGGGCCGGCCCGTGGCTCACTTGGGAGAGTGTGGTGCTGATAACACCAAGGCCGCAGGTTCAGATCCCTATATAGGGATGGCCGGTTAGCCCACTTGGGAGAGCATGGTGCTGACAACACCAAGTCAAAGGTTAAGATCCCCTTACTGGTCATCTTTAAAAACAAACAAACAAAAAACACATCTTTGTTCATTTGTTTGTAAAACAAGGCTGCCATCATGTGGCTCTCCTCATCCCACACATACAAACTCTGACCTATGACACTGACTGACTTTCCACGCTTTATAGAATAAAACTTTCTCCTCCTTCCTCTTTTCTCCCCTGGGTTGGCTTCTCAGGAGGTGGGAATCTCTACACTCTGGAGAGAGTAGGCACTGTGCACTTTTTATTTATTTATTTATTTTGACAGTTGGCTGGTACCGGGATCTGAACCTGTGACCTGTTGTAAAGCTGCACTCTAACTGGCACTGTGCACTTTTGTTTCCTCTCCTGACACTCTTCTTCCTCCAAGTAGTCCAAAAGGTAGGGACACCCTAAGGCCATCAGGGCTGCTTTCCACTGCAGTAGAATTTGGTAGCATGTTTTTGTCCAAGGAAGCAGGTGGAATATTCAAATGGATGATCATGGATAGGTTGCACTGAGGCGAAGATCTGGTCCCTGGCCCTGGGAACCATGTAGCCTCCCTTTTCCATGGAACACCAGAAACATCAGTGATCAGGACCCTTATACGTACTCAGCTGGGCAAGAGTCGTGAACCCCCTTACCTCACAGTCTCAAGGGACAGGCCCATGGCCAAGGACCACAAACCTAGGCCCCAGCTGTTCTCATCTTTTGGCAATGACTGAGACCTGAGAAACTGTCCTCATCCTAGGGTTTCCAATAGACTCCTTCACCCACTACAACCTGAGGCTGGTTGAGTGAGTCCCTCTAGACCCTACACCCCTCTCCAGAGTCCAAAGGCTGCTTCTGAAGTCCTCCCTACCCCAAAGTCATGCTGGTCCCTGGTAGTCCCGGTCCCTGGTCCTGTGGGGAGGCAGCCAGCTTTGTGACTTCACAAGGGCCATCTTGTGACAAGTCTGGACCTGGGGAAGCAGGAGCTGGGCAGAGGGGGCTCCCCTCAGGAACATCATGTGACTTTTCATAGAGATACACCTCCACCTCTAAGGGAATGAAGAAAAGCTACCCATTGGTAAGAGCCCAGGACACCTTCTATACCTAGAGATGCCTCTGTTTGATGACTTTGGCTCCTAGGCCTAACTGGGTACTCCAGGTTATATCTGGTAACATCTCTCAGAGATCCAGGCCCATGGAAGCCAGGATAGAGGAGGGGCAGGAGGTGGTTACTTAGATGGTGGTTGGGATCTCTGACCTTTGAATTGGGGGTCAGACCAGCCTCCTCTCATTATTAGACAAAGCCATTCTTCTCTAGGCCCTTTCAAAATGAAAGAACTGATAGAATGGGGAGCTTTATCTGACCTGAGTATTCATCAGGGTCTGCCCCAGCAGGAGTCCCTTTAAATGGGTCAGGCCAGAGATGCCTAAATCCTGTAGAAAGGTCTTATGTCTACAAACAGACATTCCCCCAAACCCACCTACTCTGGAAGCTTGTACAGGCCAGGTCAGTACAAACTCTCTCCCCAGTGTTGACTCCACTGTTGTTTCCTCCCGAAGGATTGACAACCTCAGAAACCTGAGGCAAAAGAAGCTGGGGATGCTTGCTTTTTACCTTCCCTGTACCTGTTTCCCAACCTCCAACTCAACCTGAAGCATGGCCTCTGGGAAGGGCAGCGCCCCAGAGGTCAGCTGGGATGATACCTGGCAGCCAGGCTGGGGGATGAGACAAGCCTGGGGGGTAAATGGAAGGTAGAGTTTGGCCCTCTTCATGCTACAGCCCCTGCTTCATCCTGAGATGTCCATTGTAAGCATGGTCCAGAGTATACCATCTATGGCCACCCCCTCCGGCCTCTGCTTTGATTATGACATCACCATCCTGCCAGAGGGCCCTAGGGAAGGATGTACATGTTCTCTGGGCAAGGGTTACAGATGCAGGCTTCATCCCAGCAGAAATGCAGTGTCCATGGGCTGGTTTAGGGAGGGCGATATGTCTGGCTTCACATCCAAGGGGCTCCTTGACCTTGACTGCCCTTCACCCTTGACTAGCTGTAGCCCTTTCAGGTGTGAGGAGTCCTAGAGCATATTATCCTACCTCCACCTCTGACCCACTCCAGTTTTCAGTTCTCTACTGGGACAGAGAGTAGACAGGTGATCCCCAAGAGTGGCTATTTCCAGTGCTTCTGAAAACGTCCTAGGATTTTTCTGGTAAGGAGCTCATTTTTCATTTAAATGCAGAGACCCTGAGCTCCTCCAGCAGGCAGTACTGGGAGCAAAGGGAAACCAACCAGGGCTGAGGTAGTCTTGAAAAACTCTAATGGGGACAGCCACAGACCAACAATAATCAGATATGGAAGGCCAACTGTATTATTATTTCCATTCTCTTGCCAAGGAAATTGAAGCTTAGGGAAATGAAGTAACTAGGCCAAGGTCCCACAGCTGGTAAATGGAAGAACCAGCATTGGGACCCAGGTCTATTTGCCTCCAAGGGTGGACTCAACCACTGGACTATCTCCTCCTCCAGACTCTTCCCAACAGAGTAAAAGAAACTATTTTCTCATCTCTAATCAACAGTGACAGGGTTAGAGAAGGATAGGGATGAGGTTGGGGATTTGAGCCTCTTATTACCCAGATCATCAGCTTTTGGATAAGGGAGTTTTGAGTACTTGGTCCTGTCTAATCTTTAATGAGACTCATTGGGAGGGAGCTGTTCTGATTTGCTTACCAGTTTGCACATAATTAAAATGAGGCCCTAGGGGCCAAAGGGAGTCCTTGGGGTCTGTGGCTGAGCAGTGGCTCTGAGGTAAGGTTGTCAGATAAAATATACAATGACCAGTTCAATTTGAATTTCAGATAAACGATAATTTTTTTTTTTTTTTAAAGATGACCAGTAAGGGAATCATAACCTTCGGCTTGGTGTTGTCAGCAGCACGCTCAGCCAGTGAGCGAACCAGCCATCCCTATATAGGATCCAAACCCATGGTCTTGGTGTTATCAGCACCACACTCTCCCGAGTAAGCCACAGGCCGGCCCTAACAATAAATAATTTTTTTAAGTATTAGTATCCTAAATACTGCCCTAGGCTCCTCTTTCTGGCTGGGGTCCTAGTACATGGGAGCTCGGGTGGAGATGGGGTTGCTGCCTCATTTTTCACTTGGGCCTCTGGCCCCTCTATGAAGTTGTGTCTATGGGGGCAGGAGGTGGGGACTGACCTCTGGAGACTGCAGCTGCTGTGTCCACTGGACAAGGTAGGGGCTTACGCTGTTTTCTTTGTGGAGCCTCAGTTTCTTTGTAAAATGAGAGTGGTAGACATGGATGTAATCAGAGTGGTCACTTTGCACACCTCTAAGGAATGGGGTAGTGTTCCCTCTACTCATTTTCTGGGGAGCTGTAGGGTCTCCCAGGTAGGGGCAGAGCACACAGCAAATGATTGGAATTTCCTCTTTGTCTTGGCTGGGATCCCCAGACCTGATAGCCCCAAGCCTCTTCTTGGTGATTCTTGTGACACTCCTGGACAATTGCAGTAGCAGTTCTGCCCAGCCAACAGGAGAGCAGGAGTGGATATGGGACAGCTGGCCTCACCTACCAGCCCCAGGAAGTTACAGGAGGAAGCACAGGAGTTGTGGGGTGGAACCAGAGTGAAGATGGGCTGATGGTAGCACCTGGGTAAGATGAGCCTAGAAAGAAGTGCTGGGAGATAAAGGGTTGTAGAAGAAGGGGAGGGATAGAAGGGGGAGAGGAGCAGCTTGAGGCCCAGAGGATTTAGCGTTGTTGACTGTCCTACCCCAGGGAGTAGGCATGCTTGGGGGCCGGGGCAGGTAGAGCATACCTAAGTCCTGGGGCCAGGGCTGGGCTGCTCTTGCCCTTTCTCTGCTGCTGGGAAGCCCCACAAGTGTGACTCCTCACCTTTTTGGATGGGGGCTTCTTTCTCAGGCACCCCACTGGGGAGGGGGGAACATGCAGTGCAAGGCAGGACAGAGTCCAGAGATATTCTACCAAAGATTCCAAAAAACCTGTTTCTAATGATTCAGGACCAATGTGCCAGAACCAAGTTGGGTGTGTGGGCCTGGATTATGTGTGGCTTTGTTCTTGCATATGCATAGGTGTGAAAGAGTTGGCTGTGAGGAGTGGTACCTAACACACAGGTGTACATACCTGTGTATCTGGTATACGCGGGTAATGCCTGTCCTGCGAAATGTGTCAACAAGCACACTTGAAATGTGTACAGTCCAGAAAACCCCTTCCCCTTCTCAGGGTGGGGATCTGAGGGTGCCTGCAGGTGTATGGCTGTGTGTGTGTTTTGGCGAGGTCGGGGGTGTTGGCAGGGGTAGAGGAGCCTGCAGGAGTTACAGGGTGAAGATTCTAGGAGGGGGGTGGCTGTTGGACAGGCCCTGTATGTCTCCTGCTCTGCTTCCCCAGTCTCCTGGGCCTTGGCTTCTCCAAAGCCCCTCCTTGATGCCCCTCACTCCCATCACCAGCCCAGGGCCCCAGGCTGAGTTTCCGAAGGGAGCAGTGCCATCTGGTGGCAAGCTGAGGCAGTGCCAGGAGTGGGTGAGCTGGGCCTTGGGTTCCCACAAGGTCTCTGCCTTTTCAGCCAGTGTGGACTGGCTGAAACATGTACAGAGGGAAGATATTTAAGGCTCAAACACTCCAACCCCGTGCATTTTTGGCTCATGGCCCAGGGAGGCATGGCAAGAAAGTCGCCTGAAAGAGTGTTGGAGGAAAGGCATAGACAGGTTATGATCCCAGACTCTGAACCCATAAACCTGGGCTCTATTCCTTGACACGTCTCTGCATTCAGATTGCTCATCTGTAAAGGTGGCTCACCATACCTACTCTGTGGATAGAGTGTGGCAAAAACTCTTGGCTCACAGTCAAAGTAAATGATAGTGGCTATTACTGATACAGGCAACGTTGCAGAGCACAGAGAAGAAAGTTGTATGTTGTGGCAGGAGCAGGAGAAATGGTTACAGAGAGGTGACATGTCTGCGGCTCTGATACGACACATTCTAGAATCTGTGCCTTGACCAGCTGCTCTAAGTTACACAATTAAGTGAAAGTGGGAGGTCTCTTTTCTGGAAAGAGGGCAGTGGAATCCAGTAGGGAATGGCATCAAGAGACCCAGCATTTAGGCTTCTTACTAAGCTGTGGAAACTGAGCATGACAGCAGGCTCTCTGTCCTGTGTTGCCATGTGAAAGTATCGGCTGTGAGAACTCCATGGAAATGCACAGAAACTTGCTCAGGACTCCCAGAGAAGTAATGAACTGTGTCAGGCCTTGAAGGATGGGTAGGATCTTGTTAGGTTGAGATTCTGATCAACTGCGGAGTCATGTTTATTTTCATGCCCCCACAAAGGGATCCCTGGGTCAGAGTCGGGAGTCTTATGGTTCTCCTGTTAATTGGTTGTGTGACGTTAGGCAACTCACTCACTTTCTCGGGGCCTCCCTTTTCCCAATTGCAAAATAAAGGAATTGAATTAGGTGACCTCTGAGGTCAGTCTTGCTTTAACCTAAGGGCTTTTGGTTTTTCATTTTTCTGCCTCACATATAATACCTGGCAATAACTACCTATTGTTTCTAAAGGCTAGGTTTTGAACAGAAAGACAAAGAAAAACCAGTGCTTTCTGTTTAACGAGTGCTGTGATTTCTGATACACTTGTGGAAAATATTTTCTTAGATCCTGGTATATTTAAGTATGATTGGGCAAATGAGAAAATAAAACAGAGGCTCTCTGCTGACACATAGGGTAGAATAAGGTACTGAAAAGGAATCAGGCGGTTGGTTACAGCTCTGTCTTGGATCAGGTTACTCACTTTTCGTTTCCACCTTCCGAAGTAGCCAATGAGTACACAGCAGTTTACGTTTTTCCAAAAAACCTACAAATCCCGGAAGTCAGTGCGCGGAGCGAAGTGCTCACGCGCCAATCACTACTTTGGTGGGCTCCGCCCCTAGACAGAACTTCATTTCCCACGCATCCCCGGGGCTTTTCGCTTTTCCTTCGCTCGCGCCCGGCGTTCTCTTCCCGCCCCCTGCTCACGATCCTCGCGCCAAGTCGGCGCGCGCGCGCGCGGTACGTAGCACTCGAGTGACGCATAATATGTGAGCCGCTCTGGAGCCGTGGTCGCGCTATGTGTGTGTGTGTGTATGTGTGTGTGAGTGAGTGAGGGAGAGTGAGTGCGGGACCTAAAGCGGTGTGTATGAACTGTGGCCACTGGCGGGGTCAGGGGGTGAGCGGCGGAGCCGCCCGGGAAGGTGAGTAGGGAAAGGACGGAGACGGCTTTGCGGGAGGGGCGCGAGGAGACAGGGAGCGCGGCCGGCCGGGCGAGAGAGTGGGCGCCGGGCTGGGGGAGGGGAGGCACCTGCTTGGGCCGTCGGCGGGGAGGGGGCGGGCCGGGCCGCTCCG
>NW_007726487.1:319679-324903 GCF_000696425.1 Galeopterus variegatus | reverse complement strand
GGGGGGGGGGGGGGGGCCCGGGCCGCGCCGCAGGGGAGGCTGGGCCCGGGGCCTGACAGGACTTTTACTCCTGATTCCTGGCCCGGGGGCGGGGCCTCCACGTTCTTCCTCCAGTTCTCAAAAGAAGCTTCCCAAGAGTAACTCTTCCGCCCGGAGTGGGGGGCAGGGGTGTGCCCGCCCCTATCTGGAGGATGGGCGCCTTTCATTTCTCTTGTCACCCTTTTCCTTCTAATTCTCCTAGTCTCCGTCCCTTACGGGCTGAGAGTTCCGTCTTCCTGCCGTACAGCGGCCCCCTTCCCGGACTGTGTCTCCGCCTCCAGCCCCAGTCACCTGGGCGGGCTCTCCGCTCCTTCGGCCTCGTGCCACCTCCCCCTGCACCCGCCCGGGTCTTGGACTGGGCGAGGGGGCGGAGCTTTCTGGGCACTCCTCCCACCCCCATAAAGGAGGGGAGAAGTGAAGAGAGGGGTGTACGAGTCCCACAGCGTGGAGCTTGACTCTGTGCCCGCCAAGCTTCCCGGGAGTCTACTTCCGGGGGTTATAGTTGTTTTTTTTACTTTTTTTTTTAAAAGATGACCGGTAAGGGTATCTTCGCCATTGACTTGGTGGTGGTAGCATCACACTCTCCCAAGCGAGCTAACTGGCCATCCTTGTATAGGGATCCGAACCCGTGGCCTTGGTGTTATCAGCACCACACTCTCCCAAGTGAGCCACGGGCCGGCCCTTATAGTTGTTTTTAACTTGGGTGTCAGAGGCGTTTGCTTAACTCTGTCTTCTTTTCCTAGACGGTTTCTGTCTTACTTCCTCTTATTGCAGTGGTAGCGCTCTGGTTTTCCATTTGTTGAAGTAGTTTTGGTGTTTGCAGTACTTGTTGAGTCTCAAATGACTCGTCCTTCTCCACGTCATTTTGGTCTCAGTCTTTCCTTACTCTTGTGTGTTCAATGAAGCCTTTTAACTAGTTTGCATGATTTAATTATTTTGTATCAGCAGCATCTTCCTCTTTTAAATGCTTTGTTAATGTACGGTGAGAGGTTCATTGATAGTGTCATCCTGAATTTTCTTTTTCCAGTTTACTGGAGTTTACCTTTAAGGTTTATTAAACGCGTATGTTTAGCCTTTAAGTAGGAATCGTTTAGTATTTTTCTGCTTGATGCTGTCAAGATTTGGGCTTTGTTCATAGCAGTTATTCATTACCCTTTTTTGAGTAGTGATGTATTTTTGTATATTAAGGAGATAATAGAGAATTTGGTGGATGTTGGGAAATCGTTTTGTGCTCAACATCTGTTGGGTACAGTATTTTACTGTTCTACCTGTTTTACATTGTTACTGTTGTTACTGTTCTACATCGTTTAGTAGAGGAGGAATCTGATAGAATGAACCCGCATGTTTGTTTGAAGTGATTAGACTTGATTTATTACCAGTTTTTTCTTGTGTTGTTTTTGTGAAGGAGGTGGTCATGGACAGTAATAGAAAGTTATTATACATGATCTCATATGTTGTAATTATAAATTTCTACTTGAAGCTCTAAACTTGGATTTTTTCCTTTTTTTTTAAATATGGACGAATGCTTGTTTTAGGATTGTTACCTTCTTAAAGGATATTTCTTTAACATGGACTTTCTTTTGGGCTTTGGGATATTTTTGTGGAATAGGCCATTCAATATTGTGTATTAGAAAAGAAGAGGACATATTTTATGGTTTAATTAAAAAGTTACAAAAGGGGGCCGGCCCGTGGCTCACTCGGGAGAGTGCGGTGCTTATAACACCAAGGCCCTGGGTTCGGATCCCATATAGGGATGACCGGTTCGCTCACTGGCTGAGCGTGGTGCTGACAACACCAAGCCAAGGGTTGAGATCCCCTTACCGGTCATCTTTAAAAAAAAAAAAAAAAAAGTTCACGAAGGGTTGGTCGTGAGCTCAGTTGGTTAGAGAGCAGCCTTGTAACACCAAGGTCAAAGGTTTGGTTCCACTTGCTGGCCAGCTGCCCTCCAAAAATAAATAAATAAATAAATAAATAAATAAATAAATAGGCCTGGGGCCTGCCCGTGGCTCACTTGGGAGAGTGTGGTGCTGATAACACCAAGGCCACGGGTTCGGATCCCATATAGGGATGGCCGGTTAGCTCACGGCTGAGCGTGGTGCTGACAACACCAAGCCAAGGGTTAAGATCCCCTTACCGGTCATCTTTAAAAAAAAAAAAAAAAAAAAGTTACAAAAGGTACAAAATAGTGGAAAAATAGTAGAGCTGGGGTAAAAAAGTACAAGTATAGTGAAAAATCTCTCTCCTACCTTTATCCTGCAGGAATCAGTTATCTGTCATAATACATTATCAGTTTCTTATGTATTCTTCCAGAGATATTTTATTCCAAGGACACACACTCACACTCTTCTTTATTCACTAAAGGTAGCATACACAGAGTTCTGCACTTTGCTTTTCTTGCTTGACAGTATATTTGAGAGTTGGTCCAAATTAGGAAAGGAAATGCTTCTCAATTTCTCCGTCTTTTTATTATGAAAACTTTCAAACATATAGAAAAGTTGAAAGAATAACAAAATGAACCCTTACCTATTAAAATTCAATTAATATTTAGCTGTAGCAGTATTTTCTCTATTTTTATTTCTATTTTCTCTATATGTGTGGTGTATAATTATTTATTTTATGGAATCATTTGGAAATAAGTTGCAGTTACATTATCCCTAAATACTTTTGCACACATTCTTTAGGATAAGGAAATTCTATATATTTTTTAAGGCTTTGTGTTATTCCATCATATGGACAGTGTTATCGTTTAACCACACGTAACAGCTGTCGCCATTTTAGAGATAAGGAAATTAAGATTTGGAGAAGTTAAATAACCAAGATCTCAGGTATGTAAGCAGAGTTGGGATTTGAATCATTGAAATCCTTTTCTACTAAGGACCAATTGGTTGGTCTTGGCATCTCTTTGAGCCCATTTCCTCATTTGTAAAAGGGGCAGGATAGTTGTGAAAATTGAGAATAATGTAAGTAAATTACTTACCTCAACATCTGTGTCATAGTAGATATTCACTAATTGGTAACTATTGTGTCACTACTGACCGTAGTTTCTGCATAAAACTTAAAAGAACTAATTTTAAAATATTGCGAATTGCGGGCCGGCCCGTGGCTCACTCGGGATAGTGTGGTGCTGATAACACCAAGGCCCTGGGTTCGGATCCCAAATAGGGATGGCCAGTTGGCTCGCTGGCTGAGCGTGGTGCTGACAACACCAAGTCAAGGGTTAAGATCCCCTTACCGGTCATCTTTTTAAAAAAAAAAAATTGTGAATTGAGTAATGTACCCTTGCTGTCTTGTGCATAACAAGATGACTGCATCTTTTACATTTTGTATTAATAGTTTTTTATTAATAATAAAATGAATTAGCAATGATACTATTGCTTTAGTCTATTATGAGTTTATATTTTCCCTGGGCAAGTGGTTATTCCCAAAGTTATAATTATCTTCAGGCATAGATTAATTGAAAGTTCTAAAAATCACTATATAAGGATGGCCAGTTGGCTCACTTGGGAGAGCGTGGTGCTGACAACACCAAGCCAAGGGTTGAGATCCCCTTACTGGTCATCTTTTTAAAATAAATAAATAAAAATAATACCAGAAGTATATACGTGTTCTTAAGTTAAACTCTAAAATTTTAGTGTTTTAATGCTCTTGAATTGATCTTTATTAGAGTAGTATTTTTTAAAAGTTGTGTCTTTATATGTTCTGCTGGGCTGATTGCTCAAGTTATCCAAGAGACATTCTCTCCTGGACCATTTTGTTCCCCATTAAAAAAAAAACTTGCAGTAAATTTACACGACATAAAATTAACCACTAACTATTTTAAAGTATGTAAATCCATGGCATTTAGGAGATTCACAATGTTGTGCAGCCATCACCTCTTTCTAGTTCCAGAACATTTTTATCACCAGGAAAGGAAACCCTATACCCATTTAGTGGTCACTCTGCATTTCCCCTTCTCTCAAGCCCCTTGTAACCATTAGTCAGCTTTCTGTATACAGATTTACCTCCTCTAGATGTTTCATATAAATAGAATCATACAATATGTGACCTTTTGTATCTGGCTTTTTTCACTTAGCATATTGTTTTCAAGGTTCATTCACGTCTGTAGCATGAATCAGTACTTCATTTCTATGGCTGAATTTTCCATTTTATTGATTTATCACATTTTGTTTATCCATTCGACTGATGTTGGTGGTTTCCACCTTTAGACTATTGTGAATAATGCTGCTGTAAACATTTGTGCACAAGTATTTGTTTGAATGCCTGTTTTCAATTCTTTTGTGTATATACCTAGTAGTGAAATTGCTGGGTGTTAGGGTAATTCTTTGTTTAAAAACAAAACTTTTTGAGGGGCTGCCAAACTTCCATAGCTGCTGTACCATTTTACCTTCCAGCTAGCAATGTATGTTTCAATATCTCCACATCCTTGCCAACTCTTGTGTTTTCTGATTTTTTGATTATAGTCATTATAGTAAGTGTGAAATGGTGTCTCATTTTGGTTTGCATTTCCCTAATGACTAATGATGTTGAGCATCTTTTATGTGCTTATTGGCCATTGGTATGTCTTCTTTGGAGGAAGGTCTATTCAAGTCCTTTGCCCATTTTTAAATTGACTTGTCTTTGTTGTTGAATTGTAAGAGTTCTTCATATATTCTGGACACTAGATCCTTATGAGATTTGCAAATATTTTCTTCCATTGTGTAGGTTGTCTTTTTACTTTCCTTTTTTTTTTAAAGATGACTTGTAAGTGGATCTTAACCCTTGACTTGGTGTTGTCAGCACCATGCTCTCCCAAGTGAGCCAACTGGCCATCCTTATATAGTGATCCAAACCCATGGCCTTGGTGTTATCAGCACCTCACTCTCCCAAGTGAGCCACAGGCCAGCCCTGTCCTTTTACTTTTCTTGATAATGTCCTTTGCACAAAAGTTTTAAATTTTGAAGTCCAGTTGATCTATTTATTCTTTTGTTGCTTATGCTTTTGGTGTCATAACTAGTAATCTGTTACCAAGTATAAAGTCATGAAGATTTACTGCTGTGTTTAGTTCTAAGAGCCTTATAGTTTAAGCTTTTACATTTCGGTCTCATTCATCTTGAGTTAATTTTTGCATATGGTATGATGCAAGGATCCAACTTCATTCTTTTTTTTTTTTTTTTTTTTTTTTTTTTTTTCCATGTCCGGCAACGGA
>NW_007726487.1:286886-319026 GCF_000696425.1 Galeopterus variegatus | reverse complement strand
GGACCGAGACCGGCAACGGGATCGCAACCCTCAGTGTTGCTCCCGTGCCTCGCTCAGCCAGTGAGCGGGAACCGGTCTGTATGTGGGATCCGAACCCTCGGCGGGAGCGCCGCCGCACTTCTCAAGCGGCGCACTATAGCAGTGCGCCACCGGGCCAGCCCCCCAACTTCATTCTTTGCATGAGGATATCCAATGTCTTAGAATCACTTTTTTTTTTTTTAAAAGATGACCGTTAAGGGGATCTTAACCCTTGGCTTGGTGTTGTCAGCACCACGCTCACCCAGTGAGCGAACCAGCCGTCCCTATATGGGACCCAAACCCGTGGCCTTGGTGTTATCAGCACCGCACTCTCCCGAGTGAGCCACGGGCCAGCCCAGAATCACTTTTTGAAAAGACTGTTTTTCCCCTATTGAATGATCTTGGCACTGTTGTTGAAAACTGATTGACCATAAATGTGAGGGTTTATTTCTGGGCTCTCAATTCTGTTTTACATATTTGTCTGTATGTTGATCCTTATGCCTGTACCATACTGTTTTGATTACTTTAGCTCTGTAGTAAATTTTGAAATTATGAGTACTCCAACTTTGTTATTTTTCAGGATTGTTGGCTATTCGGGGTCCCTTGCAAATACATGTGAATTTTAGAATTGGTGTTTCCATTTCTGCAAAAGTGGTCATTGAGATTTTGATAGGGATTGCATGGAATTTATAGACCAATTTGGAGAGTATTGCTATCTTATTAAGTCTTATAATCTATGAGCACAGGATGTCTTTCCGTTTATTTAGGTCATCTTTAATTACTCCAGCAATGTTTTGTAATTTTCAGTGTATAAATCTTGTATCTTTTTGGTTAAATTTATTTCTAAATATTATATTCCTTTTGGTTGATATTGTACATGAAACTTTTCTTAATTTCATATTTGGATTGTTCATTGCTAGTGTATAGCAATGCAGCTGGTTTTTGTGTGTTGCTCTGTACCCTGCAACTTTGCTAATTTATTAGCTCTAATAGTTTTTATGGGGATTCTTTAGGGTTTTCTATATAGAGAGTTATGTCATCTCTGAATAAAGATAATTATTTCTTCCTTTCCAACTTGGATGCATTTTATTTCTTTTTCTAGCCTATATTGCTCTGGCTAGAACTCTAGTACAGTGTTTAATAAAAGTGGCAAAAACAGGCATACTTGTCTTGTTTCTGATTTTAGGGGAAAGGTTTTCAGTCTTTCACCATCGAGTATAATATTATTTGTGGGTTTTTCATGATGCCCTTTACCATGTTGTGGAAGTTCTTTTTTGTTCCTAGTTTATCGAGTGTTTTTTCCACAAAAGGGTGCTGGATTTTATCAAATGTCTTTTCTGCATCAATCAGATGATGATGTGTTTTTTCCCCTTCATTCTATTAATGTGGTGTATTACATTGATTTATTTTCATATGTTGAACTGCTCTTGCAATCCTGGGATAAATTCCACTTGGTCATGATGTATAATCTTCTTAATATGCTGCTGGATTCACTTTGCTAATATTTTTGTTGAGGATTTTGCATCTACATTCATAAAAGGATATTGATCAGAGCTGGCCAGTTAGCTCAGTTGGTTAGAGCCTGGCGCTAACACCACCAAGGTCTGGGGTTCAGTCCCTGGACTGGCCAGCCATCAAAACAAAACAAAAAGGATATTGGTCTGTAGCTTTCTTTTCTTGTGATGTTTTTATCTGGCTTTGGTATCAGGGTAATGCTGGCTTCATGGAATGAGTTAGGAAGTGGTGTCTCTCCTCTTCCTTTTTTTTTTTTTTTTTTCCTTTTTCTGGCGGCTGGCTGGTGGCTGGCTGGTACAGGGATGAAACCTTGGACCTCAGTGTTATCAGTACCACACTAACCAATTGAGCTAACAGTCTAGCTCTTCCATTTTTGGGAAGAATTTGAGAAGGATTGGTATTAATTCTTCTTTCAATGAGTGGTAGAATTAGCCAATAAAGCTATCTTTCTCATACTTACAAGACAAGTTTTAAGAGATTGATTTTGCTGTTAGCATATGTTACTATTTTGCCCAGTCTCTAGATCCTTTACTTTAGCATAAAGTTTTACTGTTGAAAACAAATTGGTTAAATTATTGCTCCATTCCACCTGTCTGGCTATTATTTTTCAACATCGTCAAGATCATGAAAAACATAGGAAAACCCCAAAACTGTCATAGATCAGAGGACTCTAGGGAGACCTGACAGCTAATTGCAATGAAGTATTCTAAATGAGATCATGGAACAGAGAAAGGACATGATTGGAAAAACTGGAGAAATCTGAATCAAGTCTGGAGTTTAGTTAATAATAATGTACCAATGTTGGTTTCTTAATTTTGACGCTGTACCACTGTAAGACGGTAAAATTAGGGAAAGCTAAACTGGGTGAGAGGTATATGGGAACTCTCTGTACTATCTTTGCAACTTTTCTGTAAATCTAAAATTATTTCAAATAAAAAGTTTATTTAAAAAAGTGAATATATGGTTCGTAGATAGCGGTCAAAAATGCAACCTGGGTTTTCTCAAGGTAAGATCAGAAGTTTATATTAGTCTGTCACATCTGCAGCATATCCTTTTTGTGACTTTAGTTAGAAAGTCTGAAAATATGGATTATTTTCTGCAGAAAAGCAGCCTTTGATTTTGTCTTTTTGGGGTGGTGGTGGGGGTGGATATTTTCCTTTGGAGGTATGGGTGGGCCAGGTGACATGAATCAGTATCTACTGGAATTGTCTTTGCTTTATTAAAACACAAATGTTTGTATTTTAGAGAGTTGGTAGTATCTTCTTTACGTATATTTCTTTTGGTCTTATGGTAGATAGCTTTAGAAGAGTTAACAATAATCCTGGCTCAGCTGGTAATCTGTTTCTGGTATGAAATTGTTTTTGTAGAATGGTACCTATTTCTGTGAAAATACATACTTTGCATGGCAGGATTTTACTTTTCAGTCCTAAGGCTACTTTAGCAAAGAAGTTGATCCTCTAAACCATTTGAACATTTGGGTCTCATTTATCTCTTTTATTTATTTATTTATTTTATTTTATTTTTTTTAAAGATGACCGGTAAGGGGATCTTAACCTTTGACTTGGTTTTATCAGCACCACGCTCAGCCAGTGAGCGAACCGGCCATCCCTATATGGGATCCGAACCCGGGGCCTTGGTGTTATCAGCACCACACTCTCCCGAGTGAGCCACGGGCCGGCCCTCATTTATCTCTTTTAGAGCCCCTTAAAAACCATGTGTGCCTTATTTGGTTCTTCCAAAGCCTGTCTCAGCTCCTGTCCTTCTGTATCCCTGGTCGGACCACTCTTCCCAGCAACCTTTTCTACCATTCTTCCAGGCTTTTATCCTCCTTCTAGGAAATCAGCTGTGAGGGAGGTTAGGAAGCCTGAAGGCCAAATGGGTTTATAGTATTTCTTCTCAACTTTTATGTTGGTGATGATGTCTGCTTCACTTCTTGGCTTTTTGTTAAGAATTAACAGAAATATGCCATTTATTTTTCATAGACCTTTCCCCTATAGACTAACAAGAACAAAAGATTTTGGGGAGTAGTGTTTGCCACATTTTGTATTTAAGAAAAGGTAACCTCAAAGTTTTGGACGTCAGAGATCTAGAGCTGGGATTATTGTATGTATCCTATATAGGTATTAGGTATATGCTTTTTGTTTGTGGGTTTTTTTTTTTGGCAGCTGGCTGGTATGGAATTTGAACTCTTGACCTTGGTGTTATCAGCATCACACTGTCTCAAGTGAGCTAACTAGCCAACCTTAGGTAAATGCTTTTTTTTTTTTTTTTTTTTTTTTTTTTTTCGTGACCAGTAAGGGGATCCCTACCCTTGGTGTGGTGTCGCCCACACCGCGCTCAGCCAGTGAGCACACCGGCCAGTCCTATATAGGATCCGAACCCGCGGCAGGAGTGTCACTACTCTCCCGAGTGCGCCACGGGATTGGCCCAGGTAAATGCATTTTTGATTAGAGAAAGGGACCATAGCTTTTGTCTAGTTGTCAAAGACCTTCCTAGAAAAGTTAATAATCACCATTTTGAGCCAACTCCCTGCCTCATTTGATAGTTGAGGAAACTGAGGCTGAGAAAAGTGAAAGGACTTGTTCATCCTGACTCAATTAGTATCTAGGTCTAGGCTCGACGAGTAGCCAGGGTTTCTCACTGTACCACAAATAAAATTATCTGAAGGGTCCAAGGGTTAAATTTCCCTCCCTTGCTTTTTAATTATTTCCTTTGTTTGATCATTCCTTTTCTACACTCTCCTTGCTTTTCCATTTGTAGGAAGTATGTCAGATTTATTTGCCTGTGTTCAATTATTGTGGGGTTTTTTGTTTTTGCTTCCTTAGGCCAAGCCATGACTACAGTAGTGGTACATGTGGACTCCAAAGCTGAGCTCACTACCCTGCTGGAGCAGTGGGAAAAGGAACATGGCAGTGGGCAGGACATGGTACCTATCCTCACCAGGTATGAATAATTAAGGTTTTTTGTTATCGTTGTTAAACTAATTTATAAAAAACACACACACACAACTTATATACTAGTTTTTTTCATACACACAAAAAACTAAGCAAAAAAGCAAAAATTGGTATGGAAAATAGTGTAGGAAAATTTTCACCTTTACTGTGAATTCTAAATCTATTTTCTTCTCTTAGAACTCATCTTTATCTCCCTG
This sequence comes from Galeopterus variegatus, assembly GCF_000696425.1. Taxonomy (NCBI): domain Eukaryota; kingdom Metazoa; phylum Chordata; class Mammalia; order Dermoptera; family Cynocephalidae; genus Galeopterus; species Galeopterus variegatus. Next base: position 314,342 of record NW_007726487.1, on the reverse strand, counting down.
CTTTTTGAAGTTCTTTAATTTTTTTACCTTTCCTCTCAGATACTTTGTCCTCATTCTTCTTTGTAGGTTCTTCCCCTGCATGTCTCTTAACCCCAGGTTTATGTTTGTAGTCACTTCTTTATTTACTCTAAATATTCTACTTAGATAGTTTCATCCCTGTTCATGATTTCAACAATTATCCTACGTTAACTTTCAAATCTTTATTTCTACCTCAGACCCTTCTTTTTAAAAATTTCAGCCTCATTTCTCAGCTTACCTTGGTGTGTATATCTTTACATGGCTCTTCTACAGATACCTGAAACATACCATGTCCAAAATAGAGCTCATCATCCTCATCTCCACCTCCATCTCCCCCTCCATCTCCCTTCTCCTCTACAACTTATGCTTTTTGTACTCCCTGCCTTGATTTTAAACTAAATGGTTAAAACTAGTTGGTTTTAAACTTAAAAACATTTTCTCCAGTGTATTTCTCTACAAACACAATCTCAGTCACCAAGTCCTGGGGATTTCTACTTCCCCCTTTTCCCTCTTTTCTATCACCACTACTACTACCTTCATTAGGCATTGATCATGGCTTGACTGACACATTAGGCAGTGTGTGTGCCTTATCACCCTGTCTCCAGTTTACCTTCTTCTAACACATCCTTTTATTCATCTTTATCATACACAAATCTGATTGTTATATCTCTGCTCATAATTCTTCTCTGGCTCACTTTTTTCTACAAAATAAAATGTAAACTTTTTAGTGTAGCCTATGAGGCCATTTACAATTTGGTTCCTACCTTTTTTTCTGCCTCATAGTATTAGTAATCTTCTGTAAGGAATAGTACCATATTTTCTAAAGTTTGTGTGCCTTTACACTTTTGTTTTTGGCCTGAAATGCCTTTTGTTGGTATGTCTGCTTGGCAAACTTCCTTGTAAGAGGTGGTTCAAGAATTATGTCTGTAAAATTGTCCCTGACTTTGACTTCCCTAGGTCGGTTTGGGCATCCCCTTTATTTATTTATTTAAATACTCCTATCATTCGTATATTATTATAAAATCCCCCCATAATAACTCTTACCACATTGCACTATGATTGTTTTTTTGCATGTTTCTCCTCACTAAGTTGTAAGCTTCTTGAAGGCAGGACTATGTCTTTTTATTGGTATCTCCACAAACAATGACTTGTGCACTTCCTGGTACATAGTAACTGTGTGGTACATAATTTTATTGAATGAATGTGTTGAGGAGAGAAAATGAAAAGTAAGAGCTCGGGATGGATGTGCATGAGTTTTTCTAAGGAGAAGGTCACTGGAACATGAGGATCTTTAACATCTTAATATTTGATATCACATCTGTGAAAAAAACTTTTTGTTACACAGTGATCTGTTATTCTTTATGGAGAAAGAACTACGATCTTACGAAAGTTTAAACAGAGATAAATGCTTTGTTCCTAATTGCTGTAGATACGTGAGGATGGGGGAAACGTGAAAATATAGGTTTTTTCCCCAAGGGACAGGATTATTGCTGACTATAAACTAGATTTTAATTAATAGAGGCATTGGAGATTAATAACTATTAAGAATGATTAAACACTGAAACTATTAAACAAGATGCTTAAAATGTAGCCATTGTGAAATTTAAGAATCTAAATATTGGCCATTAATATGTGTATTATTCTTTTTTTTTTTTTTTTGGTGGTGGCCGCTAAGGGGATCCAAGCCCTTGACCTTGGTGTTATCAACACCAGCTCTCCCAGTTGAGCTAACCTGCCAGCTCATCATGTGTATTATTGATGTAACTGTGAAAGGAGAGAGTTATTAATGGGGATGATAATGTGAATTAATTTACTTTTTGAACACTTATACTAAAAATACTTAATGTTGTATTTGCGAGGTTATTTCACAATTATCATCATATTTGACCTTCAACTTATGTATGCTAGGATATTCAGCAATGCAAAATCTAAAATAGAGGGCACTGTCCTCAAGGAGATAACCACCTGGTAAGCAGTGAAGACTAACAGATAAAAAAACAACACAGAGCAGTACAAAATAGTATATAATGAAGGGTTAAATCACACAGTATGGTTTGTAAATATTGGAAGGATTATGAGAACGGAAAGGACCTGAATGAGTCAATTTCTTTTATTCACTCAAATACTGTAAGAGGCACTTCTCTGAACCTCAACTTTCTCATTTGTCACTAAAAGTATCACTGAGAGCTACCTTATTAAAAGACAGCCATCCTGAAAGCTGCTTGCAAAAGACTGCATAGTTAGGCAGTAGAAAGCTGAAGTTAAAATCCTGGGTTTTGGGCCGGCCCGTGGCTCACTCGGTAGAGTGCGGTGCTGATAACACCAAGGCCACGGGTTCAGATCCTATATAGGGATGGCCGGTTTGCTCACTGGCTGAGCATGGTGCTGACAACACCAAGTCAAGGGTTGAGATCCCCTTACCAGTCATCTTTAAAAAAAAAAAAAAAAAAAATCCTGGGTTTTGACTCCAATTCCAATGAGCTTTCTAGTACAGGACGTGGTAAAAATTCTTTGGAAGAGGGACTTGAAAGATGGTAAATTACAGCTTGATGAAAAGCAGAGATACATGGCTTTCTAGGAAAACTGAAAAATGTGGCTGAAAAGACATGGGGTGGGGGCGGGAGGAGGAACTATGACACATTTTTATGGCAGCAAGGAAATGGGCCCCACTAGAATGGAAGGTGAATGTAAGGCCGAAGTAGAAAATAAAGTTGTGTGGAGCAAGATCTTAAAAAGATCTCCATGGTGGGGCCGGCCCGGTGGCGCACTGGATAGTGCGCTGCTTGGGAAGCGCGGCGGCGCTCCCGTCCGAGGGTTCGGATCCCACGTACAGACCGGCTCCCGCTCACTGGCTGAGCGAGGCGCGGGAGCAATGCCGAGGCTTGCGATCCCGTCGCCGGTCCCCGGTCCGGTACGGGGGCAACACTGAGGGTTGCGATCCGTTGCCGGACACGGAAAAAAGACAAAAAGACAAAAAAAAAAAAAGATCTCCATGGTTAGGTAGCTACTTTAGGAGACAGGATGGATTCAAAGAATAATTTGCTTTATTTTAGATAGGGGCACCTGCCCCCATCCTCCAAATTGTGGGTCTGTTAGTTCACTGGACATTTTCTGAAGTACCTTCAGGTTTTTGTTTTTGTTCTTTATCAACTCACTGCAGGTTTTGGTGTTTTGGTATATTCCATGAGGAGCAAATGAATTTCAGTCCTGCTTACGCTTTTATTGGCCTATTTTTATGATCTTTTGACAAGTTTCCTAAGAACAATATATGACAGTTTGTAACTTTAATTGACATTTCATTAGCTCTTGAATTGATTCTGTTGAAAGGGACTGGCTTTGGACCAAGGTCTGAGCTTAATCTAGATTGTTGGTTTTTTTTTTTTTTTTTTTTTTATTGTTGAGATGTAATATATACTGTAAATAAGTATATATACTGCTTGACGGATTCTTTTCTTATAAAACCATCACCCAGATCAAGTTAATGGAACTTGAGTACCACCTTCAGAAAGCTCCCTTCTACCCCATCCCAGTCAATATCCACCCCAAATAATTTTCCCTATTTGTTTTTGACTCCCAGTTTTCTTAATAACAATTAACCCCTAAATAGTTCTCACATGTTAGACTTGGTTCTAATTAACTTAAACCCCAGAGAATCTCTGTAAGGTAGGGACTGTTATCCTCATTTTGCAGGTGAGGCACAAAGAGATTAAGAACTTGATCAGTCACATACAGTGGAAGAGGTCTGACTTGAATCCTGGCAATCTGGTTCCAGAATCCAAACTTCTGTGCTATATTGCTAAGTTTCAATTGAGGATACTAGTAGATCTTATATGTAATTCTAAATATATGTTGTGTGATTACTCCTTTGTGGGAAAGAGAATTTTCAGAGTGTAGAGGGAAAGGAAGAAAGAGCAGAATACTTTTGAGGCTTGATCAGAGTGGGCCAAGACTTTTTACAGAGAGTTTATCCCTTAAGACTAGGAAATAAGGTTTTGTGGAAGTAAAAAATATAGGAGAGTCTGACCTAAGACAGAGCGTGTTAGATACTGGAGAGTGTGATAGTCTTGTTTTTGATTGTCATAGATTAGAATGTTGGTCTTGCTTAGGACACTCAAAAAGTAACTTTTCTTGTTTCATAAAGAATGCATGAATAAAAAGGAACTTTTTTTTTTTTTGACTGGTAAGGGAATTGCAACCTTCGGCACGGTGTCGTCCGCACCACGCTCAGCCAGTGAGTGCACCGGCCATCCCTATATAGGATCCGAACCCGCAGCCTCGGCGCTACCAGCGCTCTTCCAAGTGAGCCACAGGGCCGGCCCAAAAGGAACTATTGATACATACAAAAACATGCATGACTTTCAAAACATGCTGGGTGGAAGAAGCCAGATATAAAGGATATATTTTGGAGTAGACAAAACTAATTTGTAGTGAAAGAAAGCAGATGAATGGTTGCTTGGGGTAGGGATGGAGGCTTAGATGGGTGGAACAATGTTATAGGCTGAAGTAACAGCATACAGAAAGGCTTTGTAGTAGAAATAAATTTGGACTCTTTGAAGAGCAGAGAAGCATGACTGAAGCTTAACAAAGGAGAGGTGGAGGAGTGGAAGAAGTTGTCAGAAAACTGGCAGAAGCCAGGTAATTGTAGGCCATACTATGGTACTTGAGTTTAATTCAGGGTATTGGGGTAAGTCATTGGAAATTGGAGAATGAATTGTGTCAGGTCAAGCATGGAAGCAGAAAGCAAGGAAACCAGTGAAAAAGCTATTGGAAATGATCTAGGTAGTTGATTTTGGTGGTTGGGATAAGGATAGGAGTGGTCAAGATTTAGAGAAGTGATTGGAATAGGTAGAGCTAACAGAAAGTGGGAGATGAGGAGAAAAGGAAGATTTTAATGATGAGTCCTAGGTTTTTGACTTCTGAGGTCAATGGTAGTGCCTTTTTTTTTTGTCTTTTCCATGACCGGTAAGGGGATCGCAACCCTTGGTGTGGTGTCACCCGCACCGCGCTCAGCCAGTGAGCGCACCGGCCAGTCCTATATACGATCTGAACCCCCGGCGGGAGCGTCGCTGCGCTCCCAGCGCCACACTCTCCCGAGTGTGCGCCACAGGGCCGGCCCTCGTGCTGTTTTTCGAGGCAGGGAAAGTTTATAAATTTAGGAGTGGCAATTGTTTAGATCTCTGTGTTCATCAGAAAAAAACACTTTTTTAAAAAACTTTTTGCTTTTTTTTTTTTGCACCTGGACTGTTGAATTGACAGTTGTAGATGGTGGTGCATTTTTGTACACTTGTCTGGAGTTGACCCCTTCTTCCCTTTGTGCTAGGATGTCTGAATTGATTGAAAAAGAAACTGAAGAGTATCGTAAAGGAGATCCAGACCCATTTGATGATCGACATCCTGGTAAGACATGTGTTCTTTTACACTTAGGTCTTTATTACAAAAGAACAAAAGAAAATTGCTAATAGGAATATTTTCCTGTTAAAATAGCATTTTCTGTGGCAAGTTTTAAGACCTTTTATTTATTAAAATATTGTTCAAGGTGGGGGCAGTGAGGAAAAATTGAATATTTGTGATATTTACAGATCCTGGAACATAACTAATTTAAAGAAGCTCAATTAATTAGGTATATACCTTAGTTAACTCACTTGGTATGAATACAAAGACTTGAGAGAAAAACGTTCTCCCTTTCTTTTTTAAACCAAAAGCTGTTTTCCTCTGTGCCTTCATCTTTCTAACAATAACTGTCCTTTTCCTGATTGGGAAATATAGTTGAGAATCAGTGCCTTGCTTTTGGTTAGGAAGTAGATACTTGGAAACTTGAATAATAAAGTATAAGCTAAAGTATGCTGTTTCCTGTTAATTTGGTTTTATTTTGGGTTAATTAAATTAGAGCCATGACAACCCTGCCTGCTTTGACATTGGAATTTGCTATAATACAGAATGATGTGGGGCTTGAGACTTTGCCATTTAATGTTTTCCCCAAGGTATGTAACCAGTAGGCAAAGCTTAAGTCATGTATGGGCCCACACTGCATATAAATTCTATAGCCAGAGCAGTCCTTTGTGGAGAGGAGTCTGAATTTTTTTTTTTTTTTTTTTTAAAGATGACCGGTAAGGGGATCTCAACCCTTGGCTTGGTGTTGTCAGCATCACGCTCAGCCAGTGAGCAAACTGGCCATCCCTATATAGGATCCGAACCCGCGGCCTTGGTGTTATCAGCACCGCACTCTAATGAGTGAGCCACGGGCCGGCCTGAGGAGTCTGAAATTTTATGTGTAGCAAGTTAGTATGAATGAGTGGGATTTACAAAAATAGCAACGTTGTATATCCACCTGAATGTTCTGGAGTTTATTTCTATTTCTCATAGTTTTGTTCTCAAGTGTAAGTAAGCTAGGCGGGTCAAACTGAGGGTCTAGTTGTTTGTATGATGTTACCTGCTGCTCTTGTCCTAGACATCCTTACTTGTGATTTCAGAGGAATATTCACTATTTAGCCCACATCTTCAGTAAGGCAGTTGGAGTATGAAGTGTAGTACAAAGGTGAACATGAAGTCAAAACTTAAGTTAATGCATGGGATTATGAAAAGAATTAGAAGAGAGATGATCATGCTTAGTGTCATTGCCTTGGAAAGGATGAAATGATAATGAGGAAAAAGGAAAAGACAGAATGATAGGACTTTTTTTTCAATAGAAACTTAAAAACGGATTTTTCTCCCTACCTCTTAATGTTAAACAATATTTGTCATTGGCATAATTTCTTTTAATAAAAGTAAGGATCTCAGTTTCATCATTTATAAAGCAAAAGTTAGATACTCTAAGGCTCCTGTTTGTTTTTGCTACCATTCTCTTAACTTTTTTTTTTTTTTCGTGAGTTACTTTGGGATACTAATTACAACTTGCTAAAAACTTTGTTATCAGTAGCTCACTCTTGTTTTCATCCTACATTGTATTCTTTTTTTTTTTTAAAAAAGATGACCGGTAAGGGGATCTTAACCCTTGACTTGGTGTTGTCAGCACCACGCTCACCCAGTGAGCGAACCGGCCACCCCTATATGGGATCCGAACCCGGGACCTTGGTGTTATCAGCACCGCACTCTCCCGAGTGAGCCACGGGCCGGCCCCTACATTGTATTCTTTAAAGTTGCTTAATACTTGGAAAGGAAATTAAATAAGAAAAGTGGTATCTGTTTTAAAAACAAACCAGTAATTCTCCCAGTCATTAGCTGTTTCTTTTACCTTTAGGCTGTGCATTGAGTAAATCCTAGATTCCTGGCCTCCTTTCTTCAGGAGCTACTAAGTTAAGACAGCCTAGTTTACTTGTTTCTTTAGAGTTGGTGATTGTTGAGTGGGATTCACCCCTCCACCCCACCTGGGGTGTCCTTAAAGGTTTGAGGATGCATTACCTCTGCTGTGGTTGTCATTGTAGTTGAAGGAGCCCATTTTCTCCAGGCCATCCATCTAAAGAAACGTGCTTCCTAACTTTCTGTGGCTGGGAAGTCAGGGGTTTTCTATCACTTTGGCTCCTTTATGATTCTTTTGTAGACCTCGTATACCCTTGGTGATGCTGGTCTAGATTCACTCCTCGTTTATTTAATTCAGCATTGCTGTGTAGGCAATATGTTGGGAGATAGGAGAGTTAGCATTTTCTCAAGTTTTTATATTGTCACTTTTAATTTTAAAGAATGTTTCTTATGAAATCTAATTCATCACAGGAATCTTTCTTTCTGTTTATTTTTGCTGCCATTTTATTAGTACTTATAACAACCCAGGTGCCTTTCCAGAGGTCTAAATTGCTTGACTGGGATGACTTACTTATTCCTTTGTTTGTTCCTCCCCTCTTCTTTTGGTAGGTCGAGCTGATCCAGAGTGTATGCTGGGCCACTTGCTGAGAATACTCTTCAAGAATGATGATTTCATGAATGCAGTAGGTTTGCTTCTTACTTTTCTCCAGAGATTATCACCAGCAGATGCTGTACCTTTATTTATTTATTCATTTTTTTTATTTATAATAGTTTCCTTTCTCCTAAGGCATTAGCAAAGTTGGGAGTAGAGTGGGTAGATTTTTTATTTGATATTGGTTCAGTTGAAACAATCATGGGCTTCTTTCTTGCTAAAGTCCTGGTTGTGGCCAAAATGTTTTCTCTTTGGTGTGTACTTTATTCAGTCCAATATTGGGAAGGATTCCCAAGGCGTCTGTGCTCATTCTTGTGCAAGATGATTTTGAGTTTGGGAATATAGGAGTCCTCTTGGATTCCTGAATGGAAAAATAAGAGTGATACATATAGCATGATTCTGCACTGACACTGCAATGTGTGCATTGGACATGTGGAGGGGTAGAAAGGTGCTTTCTCGCTAACTCAAGGCTGTTGTGAGGAGTAAATGAGAAAATATATATATATATATACACACACACACACATATATTTCATTCACAGCTCCTGAACATAGTAATTGGTTAATGAATTGTGGCTGTTAGGTTTCATTTTGGAGACTAAATGAATGGCATGATGCTTGAGAGCATGGGCTTTGGGGTCCATGTTTGGGTTTAAATCCAGCCTCCACTGTTCACTGACAGTTTGGTCTTTGGGCAAATGACTTAAGCCTCTTCAAGCTTTATTTTCTCCAAGCCTTATTTGCCTAATCTATGAAATGGAGATAATAATACTTACCTCCCAACATTTTTGTAATCCTCGAGTGAAATTGAGCATGGATAGTGCCTGGCACAGAGCCTGACACATAATGAGGGCTCAGGAAGTTTTAGCTATTATTGTTATCTGCAGTGTACTGACTCCCAAGTTTACTTCTGTATCATCAGTGTCACTTTTCGGCTTCAGATCACTTCCATTTGCCTCCTGGACATTCCTATCTGATATCCCCCACAGGCATCTTGAATTCCACATATCTCACCGTTTGCTCCATAATATGTTTCTCTTGTTCTCTAGTTCAGTAATAATCTCCTTGTCTAGACAGCTAGAAGGTGTTCTTTGCTCCTCTAAGCTCTCTCTCTTATTCAGTGAATGATAGGTCTTATCATTTATTCCCTTCCCATTAAACTTTTCAAGTCCTTCCACTTCCTTCTGTCCTTGTTGCCAGATCTTAGTTTAACCACTACCATCTCTCACTTGGTTACTGCAATAGTCTCTTACCTGGTATCTCTTGTCTTGTTCTCCTTTAATGCATTCTTCTCTTTATAGCCCAGAAATCTTTCTAAAATGCAAAAACTGACGGTTGTACCCTCTTGCTTAAAATCCATTAGTGGCTTCCCATTGCACTCAGGATAAAATTTAAATCCCTTAGTTAGGTACAAAAACCTAATCTGCCTCTGGTCTTTGTTCTCTCTAGCTTCAGTTCTTGCCCTTTGGCCCTCCTCTCCTTCTGCTCCTTCTTAACTACTCTCCACTTGGCCCTTATTTTCTGGCTTGGAATCTCTTCTTCTCTAAAGCCTCCTCTGATTCTTCTGCAAGGGTCGTATGGCCTTCTAGGCACTTGTGTAGCATTGTGTACTCATGATGTTATTATCTGTTTTTCCAACTGTCACCTCTGTTGGATTATGAGGCTTTTGATGATAGGATTATATCAATAATTACTTTCTGTTGTGTACCCAGTATAAAACATAGTGCCACTTAGTAGTAGAGATTCAATAAATATTAGATATGTGCCAAAAGGAAAGTTTTATTAATACATATGTATATGTAATATAAAATTCGAGTTTTTCATTAACCATGGTCAAGAATCTGGGGCTTATCTTGTTCTGCTTTATGCTTCTAAAAAAGTGTATGTAAATGTGGGGAGTGATTTCTTTGTGATAGCCATTGAGCTTTGTGGTTTCCAAGTTGTTGCTTTAGGGGTATTTGGCTTTAGAGCTGCAGAAGAAATTATGTATGATATCATCATGGCTCAGCAGGATTGTAACTATAATAATTAAAGGCTTAATTAGTAATTGTTAGGTACAGTCTTCTTTCATACCCTTGAAGAAAGTGATGGGAATATATTAAGGATTAAACTTCCTTAATTTGACAGTTGAATTTCACCATTTTCCTTTTTTTTTGGGGGGGGGGGGAGGTAGCTGGCCGGTAAAGGGATCTGAACCCTTGCCCTTGGTGTAATAACACAGTACTCTAACCAACTGAGCTAACCAGCCAACTCATGATTGGGTTGAATTTCAGATGAAAAGCATTCCTTTTTTTCTTTACAGCTAGTGAATGCATATGTGATGACAAGCCGAGAGCCCCCTTTAAACACGGCAGCTTGCAGACTCCTGCTGGACATCATGCCAGGACTGGAAACGGCTGTTGTCTTTCAAGAAAAGGTACTGAAAAGAAAAGTCATTTTACTTTTTAATTGAATGGTGATCAGTTTGTTTGATTTGTCTTTGCTGTTAAAATCATTGTTATAGTTTTTTTTCTTATCCAAATAGTAATATGAGGGGTTTTCAAAAAGTTCATGGAAAGATTTGTGTTATTTTTTTAATTGTTTCTCCCTGAACTTTCTGAAGTACCTTCATATATGTCATAGAAATTTAAGAAATCCAGACAAGCAATAAGAATTTAAAAATAGCGATTTTAGTGCCAGCCTGTGGCTCACTTGGGAGAGTGTGGTGCTGACAACACCAAGTCAAGGGTTAAGATCCCCTTACCGGTCATCCTTAAAAAAAAAAGCTATTTTGATGGATACTTGCTGCTTAGGTTTAGTTTTCTAGAATGAGTTTATGACCTCATCCAAACTCTTACTCTTGAATGATGAGTTGTCTTTCCTAGTGATGAAGAACTTTGTACTCTTTGAGCAATCCCTCGTTATATATTTTTTTTTTTTTTGGCAGCTGGCGAGTGTGGGGATTCAAACCCATGACCTTGGTGTTACAAGGCTATGCTCTAACTAAGTGAGCTAACCAGCCAGCCTTGTGCTGTATTTTGTGCTAAGTGCTGGGAACATTTTGTAAGCAAGATGGGAGCTTATGTTCATGTATGTGTTTGAAGGCAGCAGAGGCAGTAAACTGATTATTTCGAATAAGAATGCTGTTTGAACAAAATGTTAATTTGACAGTGACTGTGCATGTATGCTTTACTTGTCAAAAATTAGTTCCTTTATTTTTAGAAGTAATATAATTTTTTTTTCTCAGCTTTAAGAATTTGCTGTGTGAATTAGGTATGCCACATACCTTGCTTTATTTTTGAAAGATATTAAACATTGAATCTTTTGAAACAATGTGGGAGTCTTATTATATAGTTAAGTGTATAAACCAAACAAAAGATCTGGATGTATTTTTCATTTAACTTTTAAGAAAATTCTTATTAACTTTTGCTACAGAATGATAGTGCCACAAAAAGTATTTCGAGAATAACGTTGTAATTAATATTATAATTTGCAGTGTCGTATACAGACTAGAGTTTAAAGTCTCCAATTAGTAACCCCTGTGGGAGACTGGAAGAATCTATATCCTTGTCAAAATGTTCAAATTGGGGCCGGCCCGTGGCTCACTCGGGAGAGTGCGGTGCTGATAACACCAAGGCCCAGGGTTCGGATCCCATGTAGGGATGGCCGGTTCGCTCCACTGGCTGAGCGTGGTGCTGACAACACCAAGTCAAGGGTTAAGATCCCCTTGCCGGTCATCTTTAAAAAAAAAAAAAAAAGAAAAAAAAAATGTTCAAATTGAATTCTTTTGAAAATCAGGATGATAAAAGAAGCATTTATAGCAGTATAATTGCGTACACAAGGTTTCTAGAAGATTACAGATGATTTCACCATGCTTTGTGAAAGTTTCCTGATTGTCATTGTAGGAAAATCATCTCTGGTTCTTTATAGTTTTATCATTGTGTATCCAGAATGAAGTCAATGCCCTTTGGAGGTCAGAAGCACTGTAAGTTTAAGGGATATTATAAATAATAAAGTTTCTGCAAGAACAGTTTTATTTCTTATTTAATTAATAACTAGTTTCTGTTAAGTTGGGAGAAGTGACTTATTCAAGGATGATTGTGCAACAGATTGGAAATAAAATGCCTTGAATTCAGTATCCTACAAAACAGATTACAAACATCTTTGACATTGTGTTACCTTACCATTGGATTACATAATGACCTTTACCCTTCAAAAATATCCTATGCAAACATTTTGTGTGTGTGTGAATCAATATTTCTTTCAAAAAAAAATTTAACCATAGCTTTAATTAATGAGTCAAATCATTATAGACAGATTGGCTACTAGTATTTCACAAAGCAGCGATTAAGATTCATTGCTTTAGAGCAGTGTTTCTCAAATTTTATGAACCATAGTAACACATTTATGGTGTTTTTTTTTACATTGCAACTCAGTCCATACATGTGTATGAAAAAGAAGTTTCTTGAATACTGTTCACTCTTTGTGTGATGCATTCTATTTTTTGTTTTATTTCTTTTTTATTTTAGAGCTGGTTACAATTTATTAAATCGATTTTATTAATTTAGGCACTGCTTAAAAAAGTTGTTGACGGCTGGCCAGTTTGCTCACTTGGTTGGAGCTTGGTGTTGATAACACCAAGGTCAAGGGTTCAGATTCCCATACTGGCCAGCCACCCCCTCCTACCCCTCCCCCAAAAGTTGTTCACTTTTTATTTTCAGAGATATTGAAATATCCTTTAAATTTTATTTTTATTTATTATTTGAGTTTTATTTTTATTGTTATTTGGCTGTGTAGTCTTATATTGTGTGTCACTTTATGTTTAATATTGTTTACATAATAGGTTTTTCATACCGTTAAGTCGATCAGTATATGCTGATAATCCAGTCAGTTCAGACTTACTGTAGAGAGTTACTTTTTTTTTTTTCCTTTTTGTCTTTTTTACTGACCGGTAACGGGATTGCAACCCTCGGTGTCGCACCCATACCGGGGACCGGCAACGGGATCGCAACCCTCGGTGTTGCGCCTGCACCGCGCTCAGCCAGTGAGCGGGAACTGGTCTCCACATGGGATCCGAACCCTCGGCGGGAGGGCGCACTCTCCAGTGCGCCACCGGGCCAGCCCTAGAGAGTTACTATTTAAGTATGAGTACTGCTTTATTTTTCTCTTGGAGGTGTTAAATTGTTGGGGGTGGTAGATATAATCAGAAATAATGAAATCTCAAAGTGTAATCTTTACACTTGATTTTATACTCTGGAACATTAGGATTCTCCTAGAATGTTAAGTGTATCTTTTATGAAGAAAGTATCCTTGGGGTCAATTAGGTTGATGACTACTATTTATTGAGTACCAGCCCTGTGCTAAGCATTTGATTTGCATCATGTCACTTAATCCTCACCCCATCTCATGAGGTAGGAAGAAAACCATGAGTATATGGTTTTTCAGAAAGAGAGAGAAGAGAAATGGTTTCAAGAAAGAAGGAAGGACACCCAGACCTATCAAGATGACAGACCAGGATAACTTGTAAATTGCTGTTGCACACACATACAGATTCTTGATAAACTATAATAAGTTCTTCAAGAAGGAAATCCCTAGGTGCCAAAAACGAAGAGGGAACTGTTAAAGTGGTAATTGAGGACAGGAAAAAAACTTTAGTTGAGGAGTTGGGACTGACACCCTGACCCCTGCATGAAACTGGGACTCTCAAAGGACCTATATTGAAATAAGGGAAAAGAAAGATACCTGCCTACTGCCATGGAGAGTTGACAAGATTCTCAGGCTCTGCTCTAAGGAGACAGGGGTGGATAAGTCCCCTCTGAGAAACTCTGGGTCTGGGCCTTATTTAGGATGTATGTTTGAAATTTCTGCCATGTGATCAGGAACCCCAAAGTCAAGAAGTTAACAACAGCAACAAAAATGTCTTAGCCCAGTGATATTCCTTGAGTGTCTGGCAAATACAAATGTAAAACTACTCTGAGGGGGAAGCTTTCACAGGCCAGGCCACAAGGGATTCTCATAGAAAAAGCAATTTCCATGAAACGTGAGTTCACAAAAAATTAGGAAATATACCAGGAAATATTTCTTTATGATTGGGAGTCAAGAATTACAAACAAGAGAATTAAATAGAACAGTAATCTGAAAGATACTAGAGAGTACCTTTAAAAATGGGTGTTTCAGGGCCAGCCCGTGGCTCACTTGGGAGAGTGTGGTGCTGATAAAACCAAGGCCACGGGTTTGGATTCCTAAATAGGGATGGCTGGTTAGCTCACTTGGGAGAGTGGGGTGCTGACAACACCAAGTCAAGGGTTAAGATCCCTTTACCAGTCATCTTTTTTTTTTTAATGGATGTTTCTTTTTCTGTTTGTTCATTGCTTATAGAAATGCAACTGATTTTTGTGTTGATTTTTCCATCCTGTAACTTTGCTGAATTCATTTATTAACTCTGACAGTTTTCTTGTGTGTAGAATCTTTAAGGTTTTCTGCATGTAAGATCATGCCACTTACAAACAGGTAATCTTACCTCTTCCTTTCCAGTCTGCATGAATTCAATTTCTTTTTCTTGCCTAATTGCTCTGGGTAGAACTTCCAGCACTGTATTTGAATAGTAGTGGTAAAAGTGGACATCCTTGTCTTGTTTTTGATTTTAAGGGAAAGGCTTTCAGTCTTTCACGTTGAGTATGATGTTAGCTGTGGATTTTTTATAAATGGACTTTATTATGTTGAGGAAGTTTCCATCTATTTCTAGTTTATTAAGCTTTTTTTTTCATTATAAGGTGCTGATTTGTCAAATTCTTTTTTTTGTATCAATTGAGATGATTATGTGTTTTTTTGTTGTTTTTTTCCCCTTCATTTTATTAATGTATATTGATTATTGTATGTCGAACCATCCTTGCATTTCTGGGATAAATCCCACTTAGTCGTGGTGTATAATCCTCTTAATTAATATGTTGCTGATAGGGCTGGCCGGTTAGCTGAGTTGGTTAGGGCATGGTGTTAGAACACCAAGGTCAAGGGTTGAGATCCCTATTCTGTCCAGTTGCCAAAATATATATATATATGTTGCTGAATTCATTTTCCTAGTATTTTGTTGAGGATTTTTGCATACATATTTATAAGTGATATTGGTTTACAGTTTTCTTTTTTTTTTTTGTCTTTTGTCTTTTTCCGTGTCTGGCAATGGATCGCAACCCTCAGTGTTGCCCCCGTACCGGACCGGGGACCGGCAACGGGATCGCAACCCTTGGCGTTGCTCCCGCGCCTGGCTCAACCAGTGAGCGGGAACCGGTCTGTATGTGGGATCCGAACCCTCGGGCGGGAGCGCCGCCGCGCTTCCCAAGCAGCGCACTATCCAGTGCGCCACCGGGCCAGCCCTACAGTTTTCTTTTCTTGTAGTCTCTTTATCTGGCTTTGGTATTGCTGGCATCATAGAATGAGTTAGGAAGTGTTCCCTCCCTGTCTGTCTGAGTGATAAAAAGATTGGTGTTAATTCTTTAAATGTTTGGTAGAATTTACCAGTGAAGCCATCTGGTCTTGGGTTTTTCTTTTTTTTTTCTTTTTTTTTTTCCTTTTTTTGTCTTTTTTACTGACTGGTAACGGGATCGCAACCCTCGGTGTTGCGCCCACACCGCGCTCAGCCAGTGAGCGGGAACCGGTCTCCACATGGGATCCGAAACCTCGGCGGAAGCGCCGCTGCACTCCCAAGCGGCGCACTCTCCAGTGCGCCACCGGGCCGGCCCTGGTCTTGGGTTTTTCTGATTTGGGAGGTTTTTGATGAGTGATTCAGTCTCCTTACTAGTTATAGGCCTGTTCAATTTTTCTATTCCTTTATGAGTCCGTTTCAATAGATTGTGTGTTTCTAGGAATTTGTCCATTTTATCTAGGTTATCCAATTTGTTGGCATACACTTGTAATTGTTCATAGTATTCTCTTATCCTTTTTATTTCTAAAATTTGGTAGTAATGAGCCCTCTTTCATTTCTTATTCTAGTAATTTGAGTCCTCTCTTTTTTCCTTGGTCTGTCTAGCTAAAGATTTGTCAATTTTCTTCATCTTTTCAAAGAACCAACTTTTGTTTTCATTGATTTTTTTTTTTTCTATTCTCTATTTTATTTTTGCTAGCTTTGGATTTTGTTTGCTTTTTTTCTATTTTATTAAGGCAGACAGATTATTGATTTGATATCTTTCTTCCTTTTTAATTGTGTGTTTACAGCTATACATTTTCTTTTAACCACTGCTTTTGGTGCATTCTGTATGTTTTGTTATGTTGTGTTTTCATTTTCATTTGTTTCAAGGTATTTTCTAGTTTCCCTCATGACTTCTTTAACTCATTGGTTATTTGAATGTGTTTTTTTGTGTGTTTTGTTTTGGTATCTGGCTGGTACAGGGATCTGGTGTTATAACAATGTGCTCTAATCAACTGAGCTAGATGGCCAGCCAAGAGTGGTGTTTAATTTCCACATATTTGTCAGTTTTTCAGTTTTCTTGTGTTGTTAATTTTTAGTTTTATTCCCTTGTTATTAGGAAAGATTCTTTGTAAGATTTCAGTCTTTTTCCATTTATTAAGAGTTATTTTGTGACCTAACGTATAGTCTATTCTGGAAAATGTTTTGTGTGCACTTGAGATGAATGTATATTCTGTTGTTGTTGAGTGGAGTATTCTATCTTGGTCTAATTGGGTTATAGTGTTGTTCAAATCTTCTTTTTCCTTATTGATCTTCTATCTGGTTGTCCTATTCACTATTTTTTAAAAAAATTTATTTGTACATATTGCGGGGTACAGTGTGTTGTTTCAGTACATGAATATACTATACATTGATTCACTTAGGGTAAATAGCGTAGCTTTGTGCCTATTAATCTACAAGTTTCCCTCCCTCCTCCTCTGCCCCTCCTGTCCTCTGGTTATCATTATTTTACTCTCTACTTCTGTGAGAACTACTTTTTTTTTTAAGATTCCACATGTGAGTAAGATCATGCAGTATTTGTCTTTCTGTGCCTGGCTTTCTTCACTTAACACGATGGTCTCTAGTTCCATCCATACTGCTGCAAATGATAGTATTTTATTATTTTTTTTAATAGCTGAATGGTATTTCATTGTGTAAATATGCCACAGTGTTTTTATCCATTCATCTGTTGATGGGCAGTTAGGTTGATTCCATCTCTTGGTTATTGTGGGCTTTTTGTTTGTTTATTTTTGGTGGCTGGCCAGTACAGGGAATGAACCTTGGTGTTATCAGTGCCGCACTCTAACCAACTGAGCCAACTGGCCAGTCCCTCTTGGCAATTGGGAATAGTGTTGCAATGAACATAGGAGTGCAGGTGTCTCTTCGAAATAGTGATTCCATTTCCTTTGGGTATATACCCAGTAGTGGGATAGCTAGGTCATAAAGTAGATCTATTTTTAGTTCTCTGAGGAACCTCCATACTGTTTTCTATAATGGCTGTACCAATTTACATTCCCACCAGCAAAGTAGGAGGGAGGGTTCCCTTTTCTCTGCATCCTGCCAACATTTGTTATTTTCTCTCTTTTTGATAATAGCTATTCTACCTGGAGTACAATGATATTTCATTGTGGTTTTAATTTGCAATTCCCTGATGATTAGCGATGTTGAGCATTTTTCATATGTCCGTTGGCCATTTGTACATCTTCTTTTGAGAAATGTCAGTTCAGGTCCTTTGCCCATTTTTAAACTGGGTTATTTGGGGTTTTTTGTTGTTAAATTGTTTGAGTTCCTTATAAATTCTGGATATTAGCCTCTTGTCTGATGTGTAGTTTGCAAACACTTTTTCCCATTCTGTAGGTTGTCTCTTTACTTTATTGATTGTGTCCTTAGCTATGCAGAAGATTTTTAGTTTGATGTTGTCCCATTTGCCTACTTTTGTTTTAGTGCCTGTGCCTTGTTCAAAAAAAAGTGCTGCCCACTCCCATTTCATATAGTATTTCCCGTTTTCTTCTAGGAATTTCATGGTTTTGGGTCTTAAATTTAGGTCTTCGATCCATTTTGAGTTGATTTTTGTGTATGGTGAGAGATAGGAGTCTAGTTTCATTCTTTTGCATGTGGATATCCAATTTTCCCAGCACCATTTATTGAAGAGGCCGTCCTTTCCTCAGTGTATGTTTTTGGCACCTGATTCAAAAATCAGTTGGCTGTAGATGTGTGGGTTTATTTTGAGGCCTATTCATTATTGAAAATGGGAGGTACAGAGTTTCTGTTTGGGATAATGAAAAAGTTCTGAAAATAGGTATTGATAGTGGTTACACAACATTGTGGCTGTATTTAGTCCCACTCAATTGTACACTTAAAAATGGTTAAAAAACTATCAAATGTAAAAGAAGGATTTAGAACTCTAAGAAAAGTTGAAGACTTTATGGAAAAAGATAATTATTTGGAAAATGAACCAAAGAACTGCTAGAAATAAAAATTACAGTGTTGAATTTAAAAACTTAACAGATGAATTAGAGTGAAGTTTAGACACAGCTGAAGATACAATTAATGAACTGGAAAATCTGACAGGATGACCAGTAATGAAGCTAGAAATAAGAGATAAAAAGTATGAGAGAAGTTGAGACATGGACTAGAATTAGAAAGTTCAAAATGTGCCTGAGAGGAGTTTTAGTAAGAGAGAATAGAGAGATGAGGAAAGGCAGTATTTAGAGAGATGAGGCTAAGGTTTTACAAATTAATAAAGTACATGACCTTTCAGATTCAGGAAGTGCGTTTTTTACTCTTATGAACAACATTGAAGTTTTTCATTAAAATTTTTTTCATGAGAGTGGAATCTTTGCTTATGTTTTTAATATGAAAGTGAGTTTTTTTCTGAATTGTACTACTTCATTTCCTTTATTATAGGAAGGAATTGTTGAGAATCTTTTCAAATGGGCCCGAGAGGCGGACCAGCCATTGAGGACATATTCTACTGGATTGTTAGGAGGTGCTATGGAAAATCAAGACATTGCTGCCAACTACAGGGATGAAAATTCCCAGCTAGTAAGGACTGTGTTTGAATTAATTTTGCATAAGATGGGAGAATATGCACATGTTCTTCCTTGCTATGTTAATCTGAATAGGTAGATCCTAATTATTATTTTTTTGCAGCTGGCCAGTAAGGGGATCTGAATCCTTGACCTTGGTGTTATAACACTTCATTCTAACCAAAATCTTAATTATTACCTAGTTATTACCTTGTATTGGACCACAGCTGTAATTTCAACATTTCAAGATTACTTTCCATAAGAGGTTTTTTTGGGGGGAGGGGGGTGACTGGCTGGTGTGGGAGTCTGAACCCTCAACATTGGTGTTATAACCAGCCAAGTTAATCCATAAAAGTTTTGATGTAATTTTTTTAAAACTTGAAAATAGCTGGTTTTTAATCTTATTGGGGATCATGACATTTTATACCAAGTAAAGAATAGTACCATTTCCTGTGTCCCATTCCAATTCCCTCCCCAACATTTGTATTATGAAAATTTTCAGATGTATAGTAAAGTTGAAAGAATTTTACAGTGAACAGCTATATGTGCACCAACTAAATTGATGTGAACATTTTCTTTATTACCTATCTATTCATCTGCCCTGTCCTCTCTCCATCCAGCATTTGAATTTTTTAAAAAAGTACAATTCAATATAAATTACATAGTCCCCCTCTCTTTTTGAAACTAATCACACCAAAACAAACAAAAGTAAAATTAATCACAATACCACTTTTTAGGTTTGGCCCCAAAAGTATGTACTTAAAAATAAAAAAAGGTGACCTTGAAAAATAGATTAATTATATACAATAAAGACAATGTCTAAGAATATAAGTAGTTTCTGTCTTTTCAGGTATGATGGTCCAGACTAACTTGACCCAAACAGATCAGTTGTGATTGATGTGTTTTATGTGCACATCTTCTGGTCTGGGTTCTCTGGAAAATTTTATAAGGAATAAGACTTTTAGCCATTGCTTATTTCATGAAGTTATGCGAATCAAGTCAACCTATTCATCAAATCTCTGCTGTTACCAGGCATTGGACTAACTGCATGAGTATCTAGTTCTCTTTAAGTGGAAATAAGAATTATTTATTAAGAATCATTTAAATTAAGATGCAGAAGAGACAACCCCTTTTACTCCAGTATCTGTTGATAGGTGGCAATAGTGCTTCGAAGACTGAGGGAGCTACAGCTTCAGGAAGTGGCTTTGCGGCAAGAAAACAAGCGTCCCAGTCCTCGGAAGCTCTCTACTGAACCCCTTTTGCCTCTGGATGAGGAAGCTGTGGATATGGACTATGGTGACATGGCAGTAGATGTAGTGGATGGAGAACAAGAGGAAGCTTCTGGAGACATGGAGATCTCCTTTCATCTTGATTCAGGCCATAAGACCAGTAGCAGAGTGAACTCAGCAACCAAACTGGAAGAAGGAGGAGTGAAGAAAAACAAGTCAGTGAAACAGGGTGACAGAGAAAGTTTTAGGAAAGCCAAGCAAAAGTTGGGTTTCTCATCTTCTGATCCAGATCGCATGTTTGTTGAACTGTCTAATAGCAGCTGGTCGGAAATGTCCCCCTGGGTGATTGGCACTAATTATACTCTTTATCCTATGACTTCTGCTATTGAGCAGCGACTCATTCTCCAATATTTGACCCCTCTAGGAGAATACCAGGAGGTAAGAGTACCGTTCATACTTCAGAACTATTGTGTTTATTTCTGGGTTATTTTATGGTAACATTTTATACATTGATGTGTTCTTACTCTACTACAGAAAAATCTTTGCCCCAAATTAGTAAAGTCTTATTTATGCAGGTCTGTTTGATCAAAGTACATTCATATGTTTATCTTCCTAAAGGAGGGGGGAAAGATGTACCTCATTTCTTCAATTGTATATCCTTATAGAATGGAATAGGAAATGTGTGAAAATAAAGCCAAAATTTAAGATTTGCTTTTGGTCTTCATTTCAGTTACTTCCCATATTTATGCAACTTGGATCACGGGAGTTGATGATGTTCTATATTGATCTGAAACAGACTAATGATGTTCTGCTTACATTTGAGGCACTCAAGGTAAAGTTCTTAAAAATATTAGGTCACTGAGCATTTTATTGACACAGATGTGTGCACGTGGTGTGGCATATAGCATCTCTGGGTTTTATTGCTCAGTATTTTTCTATTGCCAGATGTGTCAGAATATTAACAAAACATTCTTATTTAGATGGAAGAGATGAGGCTTACCAAGTGTCTCCACAGAAATTTAGCAGTCAATCCTACAAGGCTGAATGTTGAGCTAGAAAGTGGATCTAGACCTGGGAGTGGTGGCCTTAGTTATTTTTACTGAGTGGGAATAGAAAACTGTATATAGTAATTTTTTATGTCATACTGCCTTTCAGTTATTCCTTTTGTCAGCCAAAAACATTTTTTCTAAACTCTTTAACTGTATACATATTGTACAGTGTTAAATTATCTAGGGCAAACAAAATACAAAACAGAAGATGAGGGGCCAACCCCGTGGCTCACTTGGGAGAGTGCGGCACTGGGAGCGTAGCGGCGCTCCCGCTGCGGGTTCAGATCCTACATAGGGATGGTTGGTGTGTTCACTGGCTGAGCGTGGCGCGGGCGACACCAAGCCAAGGGTTACGATCCCCTTACCGGTCACAAAAAAAAAGAAAAAAAAAAAACCCAGAAGATGAGTAAAGAAATAGCAGGCAGACCAAACTCAGTAAAGGTAAATGATTTCCTAGGTCGCAAGGGGACTAAACACAAGAGGGCAGGTGAATCTAGCCCACAAGTTCCATATCTATCCATGATAATTAAGGTGATCTGAATGGAGAGAGATAAGTTGAATGAATAACATTGTGCCTTTCATATAGTTCTACGCAATAGGTAACTGTTGAACAAAGTACCATTCTGAGGTGAGGTCATTAAAATTACTTTTAAAGAAAATGTATAATAATAAAAAGTTATTGTAAGTGAGATTATGAATGTCATTTTCTTTTGAGTTTTCAGGATTGTTACAGTGCTCTTCACGTTTTACATTTTTTTCTTTCTGTTCAAAACAGTGGCTACTAGTCGTGATTTTTGAGCTCTTGACATGTAGCTAGTGCCACTGAGGCACTGAATTTTTAATTTTACTTAATTTTAGTTAAATTAACCACATTTGGCCAGTGACTAGTGCAATGGACTGTACAGTTTCAGAACATTTTGAAATGGAATGGAAATGAGGATACTTGCCTTTCAGCCCCCCAAAATTTTAAGTTTGGAGGAGGTCATTCATAAATGGAGTGATGTGTGTCCCTATGTGTGTGGAATGATGTGTGTCCCTATGTGTGGAATGCATTGTGTGTGCATAAAGAGTGTAAACTCATGGTTACTTTGAACAGTGGGTTGAAGCTGGAGGTCAAAGTTGTTTCCAGGGCCCAGAGGTACTGCTTTCAGAATGCAGCATCTGGTCCTGAACAGGATGTAGTGGAAGAAGGGATTGAGGCAGTTGCTATTTCTATAGGTTTTCATAGGGGGAATTATAATGAGTGTCATTTTTCAACTCTTTCCATGCAAAGTCATGTAAGGGATAAAAGAAAATGAAATAAGTATGAACAGAGAAAAATCACAAAAGAGATCTTCTTACAGGGAAATAAAACTATAGAAAGTTAGGCATACCATTTTGTTCAAAAGGAAGGCTCAGTGGTGAAGAGAAGGGGTAGGTGTCAAAAATTAGTAGAAACAAAATGGGTTAAAATAGAAAAGTGAGATGCTGGATCTTATATAGACATACAGTATAAGGAAGGAAAATAGGCACAATCTTTGCCCACAGGAGTGAGTTGAGCTGGGTTATAGTTGTTGGTGACTCAAATAAAATTAAAGTTGTTGGTAAAGGTTGAGCCTGTTTCTTGGTTTCTCCACTTCATGTCACTTTGTGGTAGTGACATTATGAGAAAATCACATGCAGTGGCCTAAGAGGGGAACAAAACGTGGTTTAGCTGCTTTTTGAGGGAAGGACTGAGTGGAAGTGTAGTAGAGTCTTGTGTAATAGGCAAAAAATGGGGTGATTAAAAAAGAGATTTGAATTAGATATGAGGTTTAGCCTGAGTCTGGGTGTTGAGAGAACTTTTGAAGAGGGTATATACCTGTTGTTTTTGCCATTGACCTTGGCGAGATCCATACAGGTATCAAATCATGTAATTACAAGTTTGTATTGTCTGTACCTGGAATACATGTCGGCATGGGAAACATGAGGGTGAGCTCTACCCCTCCTGAGGCCCTGCCCACACTGGCCTGGGTTGAGTCATCAAACAGCCTGTTGATTGCATTGTACTCTCTGCCCTTAAAATTGTGCAGGAGATCAGGTCCACCCAGTGGTGCTAGAAGGAATTGAACAGGGAGTTAACAAAGCTTAAAAGATAAGAAACAAAGATCTATTTAAAATGCATTCTGATTAAATTTAAAAATTTACTAGTTTTGATAATTTGCTCAAGATTGTTCTTTTAGGGTATATTGAAGATCAATTTAAAAGAAGACAAAGTTTGGGACTTTGTTAATTGATAAATCAGTGACTGAGTCAAAGCTGATTATTAAAAGGATTAAAATGGGAAGGTTAGCAAAAGTCCTTTAGGGAAGCTGTGTAATAATAAAATGTTTGTAGGATTATATCATTGCTTATAGCAATATTTTTCGTTTCTTATTTTTCACCTCATACAAACCTTTGGTGTTAGGTTGGAAAAGAGAAATGTTAAGGAACCTTAGTGTTTTTTGTTTTTCTTCAGCAGTATTGGCTTTTCTTCTTTCATGAGGGGATGGTTGTCTAGTTAGAGGACCCTTCTCTTTAGCAGCTTAACTTAATATTATGTCAAAGATTTTGTGATTTTTCTAGATGTTTTCATGGTAACTTGTATCCTCTTTGTGCTAAACAAAAGATGATTTTTCTAGATGTTTTCATGGTAACTTGTATCCTCTTTGTTTAGCACCTAGCATCTCTCCTGCTCCATAACAAATTTGCCACAGAATTTGTTGCGCATGGTGGAGTACAGAAATTACTGGAAATTCCTCGTCCTTCTATGGCTGCAACTGGTGTGTCCATGTGCTTGTATTACCTGTCTTACAACCAGGATGCCATGGAAAGAGTAAGTCCATTCCATTCAGATGTATGGGAATGGGAATGGGTGGGGACAATCTCTTTTAAAAAGTACATTCATTGGATCCCCATACCGGCCAGCCGCGAAAAACCGAAAACACCAAAAAAAACCCCACATTCACATAACGTTTAGATGAGAAAAAAATGAATACTTAAAGGAGTACATTTTAATGAAAGAAGCAAGGAATGTGAATGTCTAATCTTCACAAAGCATTCTAAAAATGTAAAATTGTTTAGAAAAGGTTCTTTTTTCCCCGACTTTTCTGAGAAAATGCAGGGTGGATTGGAGTCCAGGAGCTTTAATTAGTCTTTGCCATTTCTGTGGCATTAAGATTAGTCTTCAGGCACTATTTTGATGTCCCTCAACTCATATTTTACATTTTTGAGTCATTTATTGTAAAAGATAAAAAAACAGACAGTACTTTGTGTATGTTAACACAGTTTATGGTGGAAATAGTAAAATCATTTCATCTGTTCTTAAGGCTGCAAACGTTCCCCATTTGATTCTGCTGTTTTTCCTAAGACTCTTTCATAGTGACTCTTTAAAAAAGCGTAAGTGGGTTGTACATTTGAAAATTGATGGGCCCCTGGGCACCTTAGGAAAGCTCATGTCATTTCTGTGCCTAGAACATTTTTCTAATATTTTGTGTGGTGTGTCTTTTCTGGTAGAGTGAAACCAGTAGTTTCTTCTTGAGTTATATCTTTATTCATCTTTGCTTATTTATTAATAATAATTTTAGTTTTAATTTTTTTCTCTATTGAGTTCAACATTATGCAAGGATAGGTAGTCTTTTTAGAACAACAATAAACTAATCTCCGTGTGTATATAAAAAGTTAGTTTGGATAAGATATAGAAAAAATTACCCACCAGACATAGAGAATACTTTACAATTCGTTGTCTGACCCACAGTAGATATCAAAATGTGTGTGAATGACTCAGTAAGTGAATGGAAGCTACACGTGTATACTTAGTATCAGAAGGCTCAGCCACTTGTGTGTGTGTGTGTGTGTTTGTGTGTGTGTGTTTGTGTGTGTGTGCGTGCGTGTGTGTGTGTTATGGAAGCTACACGTGTATACTTAGTATCAGAAGGCTCAGCCACTTGTGTGTGTGTGTGTGTTTGTGTGTGTGTGTTTGTGTGTGTGTGCGTGCGTGTGTGTGTTTGTGTGTGTGTGTGCGTGTGTGTGTGTGTGTGTGTGTGTGTGAGTGTGTTGGCAGTATGGTTTATTGGGAAAAGTACAGACGTTTACTGCAACTGTGGACTGTCTGGGTGAGACAGAGGTCACTGTACATGTAAAGTATAGTGCAAAGAACCATGCTAAAAGTAGTTGCATTTTAAAAGAAATTGTTTAATTTTGTTTACATGGTATTTTTTTTGACAAGCACACGTTATATGTGACTTGAAAGCATATCATGTATAAATTAGTGTAGGCATGATGAGCTCAATCTGTCAACTTACATTTTTACTCATAAATGCTGCTGTCTTTACAGCACAATAATAATGCTACCTTCATTATTTGAGGACAGCATTGTGGTTGTACATGGACCTAAATATAGGTGACCTGACACATTTGAGGGGTCCTAAGAATATATCATGACAAGGTGGCACTTGCAGCCCTGGAGCTATGTGAATGCACTATCCCACCTATCTCTCCTTTGAAGCAATTCTCCCCACTGTTGATAAATAACTGCTTCTTCTAGAAGTCTGTTCCTTTTCCCTTGTTGACGCCTTTTGGCTGCTGCACCTGAGTGGCCACATGATGGAATGCCTGCCTCCCCTTCCACTCTCCTTTCTGCCCAGCACTTGCTCACGTGGGCCATCTTGCAGTCTAGGTGCTGGCCTGAGACTACAACTTCCTGCAGAAGGTCCATCAATGAGCACAGCTGAGCAGGACTCCAGATGTGCACAGATGCCACTGCTTGGGCTGTACACCACCACTAGGCTCAGCCACTTTTATCACATTTGGGGATGAGCCTTAACCTCTCTGAACCTCTTCCTCATCTGTTAAGTGGGAATCCTAATACGTATGTAACAAAGCCATTATGAGCATTAAATGATGATGTAAATATTTGTTGGCCCGGGCTTTAAAAGGAGATCGGGTGAGGGGTTAATCTCTTGCTCCTGCCATTTTGCCATGTGACACTCTGTGTTGCTGTGAAGAGTCACCACCCACTAACAAAAAGGCCCTCACCAGATGTGTTCCTGGGACTTTGGACTTCCTAGCCTCTGAAACTGCGGCAGTGGTGGCCCCTCCTCACCCGAACATCAGGGCCCTCCAGACCCAAGAACCCCAACATATTGAGCCGAGCTGGAGTTGACGGGCGGCAGCCGCACTTGGACCGGGGACTCCGCGTGCTGCCCCCGATTCTCCTCTAAGTCTGCCTGCTCTGTTCATTAGACTGTCCAGTGGAACAGAAGATACTCTGCTCATTTCATCTGATCTGTGGACTATGAAACCCCCTGCCACAATGAACAAACGTCAAAGAAAAGATACCGGAAATACGAAAAATCAAGAAAGTACACCACCAAAAGATAATAAATCTCAAGCTCTAGATCCTATAGAAGAAGAAGCCCTTGAAATGACTGACACGGAATTTCGAGTGATAATCTAAGGAAACTGAATGAGATACAAGAAAACTCAGCTAGACATCATGATGAAACCAGGAAAAGTATACAGGACCCAAAAGAGGAAATGTACAAGGAAATCAATGCCCCGAAAAAAAATGTAGCAGAACTTGCCGAACTGAAGAAGTTATTCAGCGAAATAAAAAACACAACGGAGAGTTTAAACAGCAGGCTTGTGGAAGTTGAAGAGAGAACCTCTGAACTTGAAGATGGGCTGTTTGAAATAACACAAGCAGACAAAAAAAAGAAAAAAGAATCAAAGGCATTGAAGAAAATCTGAGAGAGATATCAGACAACCTAAAGCTCTCAAATATCTGAGTCATGGGTATTCCAGAAAGGGAGGATAAAGGAGATTGCATTGAAAACATATTCAACAAAATAGTGGCAGAAAACTTCCCAGGTATAGGTGGAAGCTCAATGATCTCCAAACATATTCAACCCAAAAAGGTCTTCTCCAAAACATGTTATAGTCAAATTGGCAAAACTCAAAGACAGAGAGAATATTAAAAGCTGCAAGAGAGAAGCATCAAATCACCTATAAGGGAGCCCCAATCAGGCTAACATCAGACCTTTCATCACAAACCCTAAAAGCCAGAAAGGAATGGGATGATATATTCAAAATACGGAAAGACAGAGATTGTCAGCCAAGAATACTCTACCCTGCAAGCCTATCCTTCCGAAATGAAGGGCAAATAGTATATTTCTCAGACAAACAAAAACTGCGGGAGTTCACTACCACACGACCACCACTACAAGAAATTCTCAAGGGAGTACTGGGTTTGGTTCCTGAAAAATAACTACCTCTGCCATAAAAATCCAAGAAAACTCAAAACCCACTTGTATAATAAAAATGGCATT